>NW_028281637.1:0-52586 GCF_059751285.1 Brachycentrus maculatus | reverse complement strand
TCCCAACCCCAACCCCAACCCCAACCCCAACCCCAACCCCAACCCCAACCCCAACCCCAACCCCAACCCCAACCCCAACCCCAACCCCAACCCCAACCCCAACCCCAACCCGATTATGAATATAGTTCAAGACAAAAGCAAAGACTCATAATAAATATATATCTGGATTCTATAGCTCATAAATATAATGTTGGTTGTAAATTATATAATTCATCAATTCGTGGTAACTTTATTTTAATCGGCATCAACATTTGCAGGGATCGTAGTTTTGATCAAGCCGCATCCCTGACAAATATATCCTTGTGATCAGAGCCATCGATACAGCAGTGGGTCCAGATAATAAAACTGGCAAGCAACAGAAGCCAACAGCACAAGTCATTTGGAGCTGTCCTCCAAAAGTAAAGCATTGACTATTTTTGTGGAGAGGACTCAGACTTGGAGTGGAGCTGAGGGAGGTAGTGTCCGAAATGGTTGGTTCATTTGAATTATTGCTGATAATAATAGTGGAGTCGCGAGTACCTATCTGTATCCCAGAGAATGACCATATTCGGGCTGGCCATAAGCAGCGAGCCTAACCACAGTCAAAATGCTCTGGCTGCCCGTAATATCTTGATAAATATATATTGAAATATATTAAACACTTCTCGTTATTTACATTAATGCACTTTCATCATTATTCGAATATCATTCTCGCAGTATAATCAAAATATCCAGATTTAATCATTACTCCTCACGCCATATCACTTATAAGCCAGCAACACATTTTTCAAATTATCCGAATTTAGAGTCTTATCCTTCATTAGTTCTTTAAAGCATTTCAATTAGAATGGTGTGAGGACATCGCCTATTTATGTTAAGTCTCTCTCGAGCTGTTCCCATCTCCCATTGTATTCTAGATTGAGAAGGCTTAAGGCTGTATCCACTTCTTTGTATGATCCTTTACTCGTGCGAAAGCTGACATATGCCTAAAGGAAGGCCTCCCAATTCATATTCGTTGAAGAGGACTATTTAAAATAGCTGAGAATAGCCGAAGTTTTTAAAATTATTCCTAGGCTTCTTAAAGCTTTGACAAACCCATTGCGCTTCAAGTAAAATTCTTATGACGAGGAGTTCAAGTAAAAGGCTTATTTGATTCGGCGGTGCTATAGGTGACTAATTTTAGTTTGATATTTCTGGGGAAGTTCCAGACTCATAAGAGTTGAGTTTGGCTCCTTATAAGTCAGACTTCTGTTTCCGAACGAAGTTTGGTATTTTTTCATATTTAATTATATCGATAATTCAGCAAATCTACGCAATAGAAAACTAATAGAAAATTTTATAAGTTTCTGGATGAATCAATTAAGCGACCGTAAGGCAAAGGAACTCAACCTATAATCGACTGGGATGTCCAAGTTGCCTGTCTCCAACTGATAGTTGAACGAAAGGTTAATGGTGAAGTTGAAGAGGGGGACTCCCGAAGGGTAAAGGAACATACAGCTGAAGGCCGACGGGTCAGCCGGGTCCTGGTTGCAGTAGGCGGAGGAGGGCTCGGCCTTCGAGTCGTAGAACTTGTACTTCATGAAGCTCACCATTTCTTCGCGGCTCGCGAAGTAAAAGGGTTTATTGGTTCTGATTTTGCAGTAGACGGCTCCCATGTTTATCAGGGGCTTACCCTAAAGTGCCATTCCCTTCGGCTTCGCTGTGCACACAGAAGGAGCTCCCGTGCAAACGTAGTTCGGCTCCGTAGCGCAGGTGCTCGAGCAGCCATCTCCGCTGATTTTGTTTCTGTCGTCGCAAGTTTCTCGAGAATCGATCGCTCCGTTTCCGCACAGCCCTGCGTCATTCTTCGTGCAAACCGAAGGTGAACCCCGAGTGCAGGAGTAACCCGCTTCTATTTGACAAGCTTGCGAACAGCCATCGTTGTTGAAGCTGTTTCCGTCGTCGCAGGCCTCGGAACTGTCGGTGATTCTGTCCCCGCACCGCGCGAGACACGTTCCACTCGAGGGCGAAAAGCTAGGATTCACGCAGGAAGTGCATGCAGTCGCGCTAGAGCAAGTTTTGCAGCCGTTCGGGCAGGCGAGACACCCTTCCACCGGACTGTAGAATCTACCGGCGCTGCACTCGATGGGAGGGACCGTAAACTGTTGGCAGTAGCCGTAGTTGTTCGCGATGAACCCTTTGGGACAAACGCAGCCCTTCGCTGTTGGGTCGTAGACTGTGTTCAAAGCGCAGATGCTGCAGATATTGTTGATGAGAATGAGCCCCTTATTGCAGGAGAGTTCGCAGGACCTCGTGGCGAAGTTTTCAGTGTACCCGGATTTACATTTGCATGCGCCACCGACGATTTCTTGGTTCAGAGGACATATGTAACAGTAGCCGTTGGCGTCAACGAGTTCTCCTCTTTGGCACTTGCGAGTGCACACCCCGTTTTACTCCTTTTCTCCTTCAGGGCACACGCACTGGTTGTCGACCCATCTCTTTCCACTTGGACATGTGACGCAGTACCCTCCCAACAGATACGAGTCTTCACTTGCGCAGTTCACGCAAAGGGAGTTTTTGCCGATTCCAAAGCCTCTGAGACAGACGCAAGATGTGCCTATGAGTTCTTGATTCGCTCCGCACCCGCCGCACTCCCCAGTCAGCCTATTAATCACTGAGCCAACAGGGCAGATACCGCAAACGCCACCGACGCGGCCGAGGCCTTCCTTGCATTTACACGCCTGAATCGTAGAATCGTAGTTCTCGTTGAGTCCGCAGGAGTTAAGGCACTGCCCATTGCTCACTTGGAAGCCGTTCCCGCAAATACATTGTTGGGTCGTAGAATTGTAGACTGAGTTCAGAGGGCAAGTAACACAGTATCCATCGAACAGGAAGAATGAGTCTTTGCACAGGGAGCAGACTCTGTCGAGGTATCCGAATCCCGGTCTGCATCCACATTTCTTGGTTGAAGGGTTCAGGACTTCGTTCTGCTGGCAAGTATAGATGCAAGTGATGTTATTGAAGTAGGCTCCTTCGGGGCAGCGACTGCAGACGTTCGCCGCAATTTCGGTGTAGCCGGGCCAACATTGGCACTGTTCATTGGGCTGCCTCGTCGCGTAGGGTGAGCAGGGAGTGCCTGCTTTGCAGACTTTGTTCTCTTCGTAGAATCCCTGTCTGCAGACACAAACGAGTCCGTTTGATTCGCTGTTCTATGGGCATTGAACTGCAGCCGGAATGCAAACGCTGTCTTTTCGCACGAAACCCGGGTTACAGACGCAGGTGTTGCCTTCCAATTTACTGTTCAAAGGGCAAACGATATTTGCACTGCAGGCGCCGAAACTGTCCCTGACGAATCCAATGTTGCAGATGCAGGACGTTCCATTGAAGTAAGAATTAGCAGCGCAATCGATCGGCCTTGTAACGGGAGTTGTAATCGGCGAGAGCCCGATCCTAACGCACAGTCCGGTGTTGAGGTCGTTTCTGAAGCCAGGCATACAGGCACAAGAGAAGCCTGTCCAATATCTATTGAGGGAGCTCGTACAATCTTTCTGGCTCGGAGAGGATGAGGCTGGCACCGTCGCTTGGGGATTGGGAGAGGGTATTGGCGTTGGTGTTGGTGTTGGCGTTGGAGTAGAAATTGGTGGAGGGATCGGTATTGGCACTGGCCGATTGGTTTGAATGCTCACATTGGGATTAAAGCTTTGTGAGGAATTGGTGGGGGCCACAACGCATTTGGAGTTCGACAGTAAGAACCCTCTTGCACAGACACATCCCTTTCGGTCTTCACTGAGGACGAGGTTGAGTTTGGGAGAGCAGGCGAGACAGCCAAGGGCCCCGTCCCTGTACCTGGTAACGAAGGTGCTGCTCGGGCATTCGTTGACGCAGATGTTTTTGAGGGAATACACTTCGGGACAGGAAGCGCAGGCGGTCTTCGGTAGGGAGTCAAGGAACACATAGGTGTAGATGAATCCGCCTGTGGCGTTGGCGAGGGAGTAAGAGAGCACAAAGTCGCTGTCGATGCTGGCCGTCAGATCGAACTTGGTGCCAAGGTTCACTCTCGTCAGGCCCATAATCACGTAGTTTGGGACGACTGCGAGGTTTCTCACACTATCGTAGCCCAAACCTGTGAATCCAGCACTCGATCCAACTATCACATCGCCTCCGTAGGATGCTACGGGGGTCGTCTCCGGGCTGAAGACGATGTAGGAAACGTGGATGTCTTTGATGTCCGTCTGAGGGCCTGCCATAACTGTGAATTTGATGCTGTTCGCGGAGTCGACAGGCAAAGGCATAATTTGAATTTGGAACTGTTGCGTTCCTTTGTTGAAAGAGCCGCCCGTAATGAAGACTCGCTGAATGGCTTTGGCGTGGTTGAGAATGTTCGGGGTGGTGACCTGCTTCGTGACGCCGTTGTTTTGGAGGCTGCCCAAATCTTTATAAAACGTTAAATTACTCGCAGAAGCACTTCCGAGAAGAATGTTGATGTTGTTGGACGCGAGGAACCCTATGCGTACCAGCTTCCATGTGCCGCCGCCGTGGTTCATCACCAACCTGAAAAGGCTGTTCGTGACTTGGGTCGTGCGCACGCTGATTTACGACAAATCGGAGGATTGAGTGGCCTGCGTAGATATGTCCCAAATGCCTGAATTATTTTATGGATACCGTAGGCCAATCCGGGCACCGAGGCAAAAGCTGTTTAGAAGTTGCGAATGAGCTGCACTGGGCCTTGGGTGTTGAGATTGCCAGTCGGACCTTGAAGCGCAACGAAACCTGCATTAGTGTGATGATACCGACGGCGAGGCCTTCAATGCTATGAGAGCCTTCACAGGCTGAGTAAATGGCGACGATCAGAGTGACGATGATGGCGATTGCTCGAAACATTTAACAATGAAACTATATAATGAGATTCTTTCAGCGGAGCATTAATTATTACAAGCCTTTATTTATACATGAGAAACTATCAGGTCAAACAAACAGCAAAGTAAATATAATTTGAACGACTATTCTCCTTACTCAGTAATTAACACCAAAATCCTTAGAATTGCATCAATGGTCCCAGAATTGCAAGATCTAACAGAATACATAGAATTTTATATATTCGTCGCACGACAGGTAGCTGAATTGGATTTGTCAATTGATTTATTTTCTGTTCATAAAGAAACTGAGAAATTTAAATATCATTATTCACATAATATTAATATTTTTAGTCTTCATGGATTAAGCCCAAATTCAAATAATGAGAGTTCTTATTTATAATAAGGCAACATACAAAATTAGCTATTGCTATGAATGTCTTAAACCCATCTTCGAATATATTATATTGTTTGCATTCGATGTACCAATCAGGATCATGTGTAAAGTGACGCTGCTTGATATTTAATTTGGATTAAATTTATATTTCATCATGAAATTAATAGACTGAATACTCAAATCATACAGACATTTTCATTTATATTTTCGGGTAGCAACGATAGCCGTTCAACTTGATGTGCTCATATCGAAAATCATTGATGTTTCGAATAGATTTATCCAACTCAAGAACTGGGAAGGGATGAGGAGTCACATTTTACAGATATTTTAAATGCTGGATATGATCGTCATAAACGTGCATGTCTCCAAGGCTGTGTATGAATTATCCTGGCGACAATCCTGTTACTTGCGCAATTAGACAAGTCAGTAGGGAGTAGCTTGCAATGTTAAAAGGCACTCCAAGCCCCATATCGCAACTCCTCTGGTACATCAGGCAATTCAGTTTTCCAGAATTCGTCACTTGAAATTGACAGAACATATGGCAAGGCGGTAAAGCCATTTCTACGAGCTGTTGAGGATTCCATGCGGTGAGAATTAACCTTCGGCTGCTCGGATTATTTTTTATTTCGTTAATAATCCATTGGAGCTGGTCTATTCCCTTTCCCGTATAATCAGAATTAAAATTCTCATAAGGTGCATTCCAGTGTCTCCACTGAAATCCATAAACAGGGCCTAAATCTCCACTTTACCGCTTTAATCCTAATTTATTCAAATACTATTGGGAACTATGCCCATCCCAAATGTGTATCTTCTTTTCTTGAAGCAGCTTCGCATTTGTTGATCCTGAAATAAACCAGAGTAATTACTCTGCAACCCCCCTCCAGAACACTTTCTTGTGAGTCAGCAGCGGGAAGCAACTCTGTAGATCATATCTCATCATCCCTCCAAACAGTGAGCGTGTGCCTGTTGTGGTTCGATCGACTTTGTCCTCTCCTTCCTCGATGATCCTTTTGATGGTTTTTAAGTACTGCATCTACTCATGTTAAGCTACTTTGAAGGCATTTTAGCTTTCGATTTTCGCTGCCTCATGTTTATACTTAGTACTATTGTAATACAGCCTATAATCAAAGACGTAGTTTTCATATCTTTGGGTCTTAGACACGTATTTGCATGGATAGTCTATTTTTGGGATGAATCTATCGCACTATACTTCTTGATTAATCAAAGTTTCATAGACATATCGGCACTCAGGCAGCGCCTATTCAATAAGCTTTGAGCCCCCAATAACAAATACCTTTCCATTAGGGTTTTAGGATGCACTCAGCTTCAGAGCTTCTGTTAGACTTCGGGCTTGCTTTAAATTATGTTATTACTTTATAAACGAGTTTTTTGAAACCACCACGTTGAGCCGATTGGGCAAAATTTTGGAAATGCTTTCATAAGTCTTTCGGCCCATTATGACAGTGTTCTTTTCAGGGCCACTTGTTGTGATCTGTTTAAACATCTTTAAATCTTATGGAATCTTCCATGGAAGTGTGTTGTTTACGCCGATTCCATAATTCAAGGACCTCGCGACCACAATGTCGAAAGCTTTTGGAATCATAGAATTATATTATCGCGCCATGAAACTGTATAATAATCATGTTTTAAATGAGGATATCAATTATAAGAATTATATATATAGCTAACAAAGTAGCAATCTTCGGGACGAATCCCGTCTTAAATGCGATAAGAGTAATGAATAGATAAATTTGGGCAAATGGTTGAGAATGCATTATGTTTTTAGTTCTGTCATACGAGTTTGATTCTTGAACTAATCATATGAGGAATGTTTGAGTTTCGAAAGTAGTTTCAATTCATTTTTCCCTGAGTTGTACAAATAATTCTCTAAAATAAGCAACATCAGAATATACTCCACTCCAAGAGTGCATCTAGGGAGAATTGCAGATAAGAATGAGAATAAGATGGAAATGAGGGAAGGATGATTATTATTAAAGAATACTGAATCATGTGAGTTATATAGTGAGTTACCAAATAAACCGGGAAATCATTTATTTTATCGAATATATTTTGAATGAGGAAAGCCAAGAGGGGTTGGGGTTGGGGTTGGGTTGGGGTTGGGGTTGGGGTTGGGGTTGGGGTTGGGTTGGGGTTGGGGTTGGGACCAAGGAGTTAGCGAGAAGAGAACTAGAATGAAAGTGTGAATAGCGAAAAGAGTGGCAACGAAAAATGGGGACTGAAAATGGAATAGAAGTTTCAAATGAATATGTATTAAGATTTGAATTCTCCAAAAGGTTCAAAAAGGAATCGGAGATATCCGAATGTCATGAAAATCACAAAATAAATTTTAGAATAATACAAATCTAAAGCCATCCAAAAAGCAATTGAGTTCCCCAAGTGGAAACAAGAGAGGAAAGATTTAAACAAGCTGATGGCCAAACAGATCTCAAGAAGGCTCCACTAAAAAAAGAATAACATCTACAATAAGCACGAATAGACTTCTGTCGAATAGTTTGGGGACGTGATTCCAACGCAATCATTCGCATGGTACTTCTTCGAGAAATCAAAACAGTCTTCTCAGCTCAGCTGCAAGTTTTGTGATAAAAAGTACTTCATTCACCGCGTTTCTCCAGTGAAGCTCACATAGCACATTCGAATTTATCATGAGTAGCTCCTCCAAATTTAGTAGTTATTTCAGGAGCATGTAATTGATGAAAAGAAAATCAAAAATAAAATGAAAGAGGCTGAAAAATAGGCCAATAAGCAGGAGTAACAACTGAATATGGAGGGAATTGTGGAAGAGTTCGACGGTAAGAAATATTTACCTATCGAGAAGTGTACTTTTTCCAAAATGGCCCGTCGTTCGTTAGCTTGGAAGCACTTCTTGTACAATGAAGTCATAAAATAAGCAAAATGTAAATATTGTCCTGCAATTTATAACTTGAAAGATGGAAGCACATCAGGAATGCTAAAACATGTGAAAAGTTAGCATCATATCTTGCCTGGAAGCAATGACTAACATGGACTAGTGAAACAATAATTGAACATGCATGAAATGCCTGATCGAAAAAGGGGCCAAGGCCAATATAGAAAAAGATTCGATTACCCTGAAACTCTGCCTCTGCAAGAGAATTAAAATATTAAAGTTGAATAAAAATAAAAGAAATTCGTAGCTGAAGAAGACTTTGAATTATAAAAAAAGTAGCATTCCAGTTACCGAATATAACGCAAAAGAAGAACAAAAAAATAACTCGATTAGCTTATTTAGAATCATCGCATCAAAGCATAATAAGACTTCGAGAACATTCAAATAAAAGAAGAATAAAAAATCATCGCATTCTTAAAAAATATTCCTCTCCATTATGATGAAGAATTAGTGAATATGCTCACAAGAAAGAGCTTTCCTTTGACAAATGAAATAAAAATCGAATAAGTGGTGGCGAAGCATCACTGGAAGTTTCAGAAAGATGAATTCGCTATCCTCAATGCTCTTCTTCAATGTAGTGAGATCCATCATACTATCAACTTCATCTAAATGCATGAACTGCATTCCAATAATTTGAAAGCAGAAACGTAGGGAATAAAACCAGAGTAAGTTAAAGAAGCCAAAGAGTTGAATGATAGTATTGCAAGCCTCATAATAGGTACTTCGAATTTAAGGAACAATTTCAATCGCTATGAAGACATTATCTGCATTTGGGAGCTGTCTCTGGCTTAACATGGCACGAATATCAAATCAATTCTACTAATCACAGGTCAAAGTAGAAATGGTTAGCTGCTGATCTTCGCATTGGTCATAATGATGCACCTGAATATCGAAGCGTACCAATAAATATTCATAAACTATCTGGTCAAATAGAGCAGAAACCCAAGTGGAGTTGTGATATGCGGATCCCCACAACTCTAATCTGCGTACACTACAATAAAATAGACCTGTGAATGTGCATTCCCTATTTTCATTGAGCCGGAAATTCTCGCTTTCCAATTCAAATCTACAGTAAGTAAGCTGCTGCAGAATTTGAACTGGCTTAACGAAAAGCAGAAATGGGGACTCAAAGATTAAAATTTTCAATAGCCGTTTGTTGGGCTTGCGTTAACAAGTTCCTACGTAAATACAGTGAAGTATTTGATAAAGAATTAACATGAAGACAAGTTTAGTCTATCCAATTTCTTGCTAAAGATGTTTCGATATGATGAAATCAAGCGACGAAGCTCTAATAAAAACAGCGAACATGGCTAAATTAAACTCCTATCCGACATTATTGCGCCGGGCATCGGTTAGTTTTTATAGGGAAATCATGTAATTCAGGCAATCAAAGCCGAATGTGAATAACTGTTTGAGCTTCGCACCAAGTTAAGGCCGAAACTCTACTCTAAACTTCTATTGACCTACTATTTCGCTGTGAAATGTCATAGAGTACGACCGATGCACAGTAGGGCATATATCGTGGATTGGAAATATCAAAATCGGAATTAATAAATGTAAAGAGAGGGCAATTAATAACGTAGCCAGGAAAGAGTAGTGAAGCTTAATGATGTGAAAAATCGCTGGGAGTGCGAGTGCTCAACTTTAAATACCCTCGGAATTCCCTGTCCTCATTTGATGGCAGTTATTTGTCAGTAAAAAGAATCGATTTCATACTACATAAATAAACGATGGATTTCTAGTTCGGATCATTCTAAATTGTGCCCTGAAATCCAATCTCGTTTTCCAGATTTGAAATGCTACAAAGTCCCTAAATTGAAAAAAGGCTTCAAACATAAAAAATAAATCAAAGCCGAACAATCGCTTTCCGAAGAATAATTTAAGTATATGATTTCTTTGTGATAATGCTGCATATGTATGTATGTGGATATGTATGGGTGGATATGTATGTGGATATGTATGTGGATATGGATGTTGGATTAAAGTTTGAAATTGATAAAGTATCACCCAAGCATTCAAGAATGAATGAATGAATTAAGTATAATAATATTATTCAATTGGGCAAAGGTCCTCCAATAAAGCTCGGAGTGTCTTAAGTGCTGAATCAATATATGTTTACACTCTCCTTTTGGTAGGTTGGGATGGCCCAATATCGACATCATCTTTTTCGTAATCCGACAGGACTGGCCTCCTTGAGATCGATGAGAGATGAGTGTTGACGAATTTGCGGATTTCTCCACTAATTGAAGTTCGACTAATGTTTAATTTGTGAATTTAATGGTTCAGATGGTTGATGTAGTCCTAAAAATGCATTTTGCAAACGTAGCAAAACGAATTCTTCGGCCGAGGCTCCAACTTCTTTACCAAATACTTACAATCAAGGCAGAGCTGCTCGGTTCTTCTTTCTCAACGAAGCTTCGGAATGCATGCTTACTATCTAGATCTTAAGGTTCAGCCAAAACCTATAATCGAGAAATGCTAAACCTCATTCCAATTCACATGAAAGCCTCCGTAATGGAAGGCCTTGGCTGAGGTGAAACTCGGTAACACGAGCTTTTATTTCCCATGACTTTTTTATAAATGTAGTACTTATCGACAAACGTCTCAAAGCGAGTTGTAATCTAAGAAAAACCTTTGAGCTTTGCTTGAATGGATTTCAGGAAAAAGATATCAGCAGCTTGTTTATGAGGTTTAGAGCTCTGAACCGAAAGTGCCTCTCTTCCTTATTCCATATATATTATAAATAAGGGCTCTCAACTTAACAGCTTGGTTGACACTCTAAATTTTAGGGCAGCCAAATGATTCTTTTCATTCGATATCGATGCCATAATCGATTTCGAGTTTCTTCTGAGAGACTTCTCAGACATTAAAAGCAGCTAATTGGTGTCGATCTTGTGTTATACTGATATTAGTAAAAAGAATTAATAATCCGACCATATCGATGACCGCACAAATGAAATCTGACAAACAATTTGATTTCCACATCGATTTGAAATTATAAAACGACAAATACGAATATATATTTCAATTTTCAGTTAGTATGCCGTAAATTGGATAATTTCTAGATGGACATCCTGACCATCATGCAAGTATTAAATTAAGGAGATGATATAAATCATTTTAAATCTATCTAATTCAATGGAGCGTTCACTCAGCCATAATCAAAATCATCATCATAAATTTAAATAGTTAATATCGACAGACAATAAGTGCAATGTCATCCCTGAAATTCTCATCATCCGAACATTTTTATATGCAGACCACTTTCCAGACTGTAGTAGAACACAGTTTGCAACTATCGACTTTGGGGGCCCCTGAGCAGACTCCTTACATTCATAAATACACAGCTATCAACAAACTCAATTCGATTCTCTCCTCTCTGACCAAGGCTGAGCCGACTAATTGCAATCATCCATTTGATTTCATTGTCTACACCATCCTTGGGGAGCTTTATTCGGAAGTGGAGCAAACTTCTGATTCAGTCCGTTCTTATGAAGCCGCATTGGCCAGCTATCAGGCATTCATTGATACGTATGCGTGTGAGGAGCAGCCTGAAAAGTATGAGGCGATCAACCTCTACAACTACTCGCAGTATTTGCTGGTAATATACAACATGCTGGGCCTGAGCTATGTCAACAGAGACCAAAACCAGGAAGGCATTGGGTGCTTCATCAAGGCGATGAATTTATACTAAACAATAACTGCGTTGAAGGTCTAACTGCCATAGTACTTGCCGAACTGCTACCACAATCGGTCAGATCAGGCAAATGGTCGTAAATTTCGATGCTACTACATGGGTGGATTAAACTTTGAAGAAGTCTAATCCTCACACACCCTCACTTTATTTTATCTTGCTCAATCCTACACCAAGCTAGGCTTCAAGGAAAAAGCTGCCGAAAGCTGCGGCAAGACACTCCAAAGGCAGTATGCTACAAACAAATACGAGGTCTCCGAGTTCTGCACCAACTTGATCGGCTTGGCTGAGTATTACCAGGGCAATAAATTTTATGCACAATCTCAGTATATTTTGATGCTCGGAAACGAAATCTTGCCCGAAGGCAAAAAGAAGAAGACGAAGGCCAAGTTGCAAATTGCCCTCGGAGACTTGTACGCGAAAATGCTGGAGGACTGCTCCAATCGAATCAAATAAAAGAACCTGATAACCGAATAGGACAAAGCTGAAGGTAATAGACAGTTTTTACTTTTCGAGACCTTCAAAGAAAAATTCCCGAAAGTGTCTCTAGCCACTGATCTGGAGCAGTGTAAGTCACTTTTCCGCAAAGCAAACACTCAGTATAAGAAAGCTTTGGAAGTATTCGTCTTGGATGGCTACGTGACAGATCACATTGATATCTTATTTGCATGTTCGAAGCTCTACCATCACCTTTGCAAGGTCGATCTCTCGCGTGAAAGAGTCACTGGGATGCTCTAGAAGAGGAGATAGCTGCTTGAGCCTTTGCTGAAGTAATTGAATGAAAAGGCTTACCCCGCAACATGGCAGAAGATCCTGGTTGAAACTTCAGAAATATATTCGGACTTGTTTCAACTGAAAACTGTGATAGCAATTGATGTCAAGGATCCGAAGAATATCAGCGAATAAAAACTGAAGGCATCTGTCGCATTGGGGGAGCAGCTGAACAAATACTATTTGCGAATAATCGAAGTGCTGGTCAACGACTCAGATGCCTAAAAGAATGAGCAGTACTATCGCAGCATTATCAATTCGATGTTCAATATTGCGAAGATGACATCGAAAATGTACAGCAAGGAGCCCAAAGTGCGTGTATAATATTTGAAAAGGTCCTGGATGCAGTATAAGGATGTAGCTGCGTATATTAATAAGACTGCTCATCCATTTGGTGCATTTGAAAAAGAGTTGGAACTCACAAACGAAATGATTGTGATGCTCCCAACTAAAATAGATCGGATCAATTATGGGCAAGTCAGCCCATTGGAATGATTTGCTATATCAGAGGAATTATAATCTGATTCGAATTTAGATCCCTATTATTCATCTGCCATATACACAAACCATCGGTCGCCGATAAGGCCACATTCACTTGTGTCACAACATATACAGTATATATACTCAGTACTTAAAACTATAGCATTTTTAACAGACTAGCCCCTTATGATTATAATACTATAGCAACTGACTGCTTTGCAATAAAAAATATAAACAATATCAGACATGCAGCGTAAATACTCACTCAAGAAACAAACCCCACTCAATTACTTCACCAAGTTTGAGGAGCAGATGAGTGTCTTACAAATCGAAGTTGACACCTACAACTCTCGTGAAAATCACGTGTATAATTCTAATGAGTCAGGGCTCTATCGCTGTCTGACCAGTCTCGAAGATAACAAGCAAACCAAGCTACATAGCGACTTCCTTAAGAATAAGAAATTACTCCTCAAAATGACCGAACCCAAGTACCATCGTCATGTCATCAACCATCTGACTGAAAGGGAAAAACAGTGGGCCTTGTAGAAAGTAAAAATGGCCAAAAGCATCAGGAAGGAGAGCTTGAATGAGAAGGGATAAACCCAAGAAAGCCTTGGTAATCATAGTTTGACCGTTTCAATGAATATCAAAAGTGCGCAGTCGAATAACACCTCTCAAGGTCTGCCTCTATAATGCTATGCCCAGCCTTAGATATCGGATATCCTCTACACCGAGGATAGCAATCATTTTAAATAAAATGAAATTAGCAATTCAATGAACAAGCACAACAGCTCGAAGTTGAGGATTAGTCTCCAGAAGAAGCAGAAACGACTGCAGCAGGAATGGCAGAAAACGGAGGAGTATCGGAACAGTTACAATATATCGGACAGGGTCTAGATGAAGTAGCGACTATGCCCACTCTTCTTGCCGAAACAGAGCAAGTGCAACAGCAAAAGATAGCAGTATATCATCGATAAAGTTAAGCTAAATAGGCCTGAAACGTGTCTCACTTCCTATTACTCCAGGATTCTAACGGATGAAGACGACATTCAGGACAATAGCAAATCCACTGCAATTATTCAGAATAATCTGTTTCGGCTGAGATGATCGCTTCAAATATTCTATCCACGTTCTTCAATTACTCACTTTGTTTGCATGCCGAAAGGATGCAGAAATAGCAGAAATAACAATTATAGTATATTTCGAGCAGATTATTTAAAAGCCGATATAATAACTAATGTTTATAGCTCACAAGGTGGTCGACTTAGATTTGACCTAACTGAGGAGTCTTACATATATGATATTAATGTATTAATGATACAATTCGGTAGAGTAATCGACTCAGAGTACAAATCAGGGCATGATGCCATTGGTGAGTTTTTGAAATGTATCATAATGAGCAGTTCGGGAGTTCATGCAGCTCTTTTCCACCAGATCTTCGCAAAAAACATAGAACTTGTCATCCTTCAAGTGCATTTGGAATCTGCTCTTGAAACCGCCCAGATCAAAGTTGATGAAGCAGTCCAGGTCACTCCCGTCCATCATAATCTCTAAAATTAGACAAATCTCGTCAAATCTTTTGCGTATCGACACCATACCCGTGCAGAACAGGTCTTTGAAATAGTTGTAGTCCGGAGAATTTTTGCCCCCCATCAGGATGACATACTCCTCAGTGAGCTTAAATGGCGAAGATTCAAAGTTGAGACCTCCAGGAGACATTCCGAGGATAAATCCGAAATCGATATGAATTATATTTCCATCTTTATCGATTAGAATGTTGCCGTTGTGCCTATCTTTAAGCCGCAGTGTGTAAGTAAGAATGGAAGAGCCTGCCAAGGATCTGATAAATTTGGCTTTGGCCTACAGAAACCTTGCCTCCGTATTGAAGATCTCTTGATAAAACTCAGGAAGATCCATTTTCTTTTATTTTTTTATTCCGTCGATGGATATGGAATTGGCAACGAACTCGAGGAGTCCCGAATTTTAACTGAGCACTATAATTTCGTATGGTTTAATAAAGATATCCAAGTTTGCATCTTTGAGGATTGCCTGGATTTTGAATATCATCTGCATGCAGATAATTTATTGCCTCAGGTCATCCCCACCTTTGATCACTACATTGTGATATTTCAAGGAAGAGAACTTCCTGAATATGGAACTTTGCTTCAGCTTGCGAGATGCGCTCTCCCATGGCTCTCCCCATATCTACTCGATGCTCGCTCCAATATAGGCAGGCTCTTCTTCCCAGATTTTAACCTTGTCATCTATCTCCTCTGAATTGGTGTAGCTCCACCTCTTCGTATGCTCTTGCTACTGTTTCATGTGCATTCTGCGAATATTAGTTTCAGATTTGCGAAAGGTAGATGGTAGAGTGGGGATATATGTTGCATCATACTTGCGGAGTTGCTCGTTATCTTCGAGTTGGTAGTTGCTTGGGATCAATTGCTTTTCAATGAGTTTGCTTTTAGTAGTATCCTTTCGGACATAAGTCCTCCTTCTTTATGGCTTCTTGAAGACCTTTTACTGCTATTTCTAATCATTTTCGACTTGCTTGGCAAACTTGCTCAACTCTAAATTAATCACTGAATGCTACATTGAAGGTTGGCAAACTAATTCTGATCAATAATAAAGGGATAAACCCCCTATTTTAGAAACGAAGGCATTTGATTTTCCTCCCGAAATATTTTATCCGTCTCCTCCTGCACTAAATCGAATAAATCCTTCTATGCACTCTCTTATGGTTTCTTGTGATGTTTTAGCTCCAAATTGATGGCCGGGTGCATCGATAACTCGGAAGCGTCGATGGTTTAAACAACAATCCGATATGGGACTCGTTTCCTCGTTGGGAAGCAGCTGCAATTATCCTCAATAATCTGCACAACAAAGTTCGATTTAAACTTTTCATGCTCATTAGATCTGAATGGGATAGTAATCGAATGATTCAAAGTCCTCAAAGTATCATAGTTAAATCTAGTGATGAACTTCTTCAACTTCGGCTTCATTTCTTCCTTCGGGAATTTCTTCAATATGAGAGAAGCTGTTGTTAACATAGCAATGGCCTTTTCAGATTGGATGAATTTTTTCTGATTGGGCACAGAATATGTGATGTCCTATTCTATAGCATAGAGATACATTTTCAAATGCTTCGATGAAGTCTCGTCGTTCGGAGTCTTTTTACTTCATGAGCACAGTAAAGGCCTTCACATTCCAGAGGATCTGATTTACAAGACATGTACCAATCTGCGGAGGCTCTCTGATTCAGTGGACTTGTGTATCAAAACTTTTTTCATTTATTTGTTCTGCTTGGAGATCGCGATATAAGCCAACTCCGGAACATAGTACTCTAGTTAATTCAGGTTTGATTCATAGATGCGATGGATGAGGGTGCTAGCAAGCCCCTTATCATTGTACTTGTGGTGGATATGCTTGAGTAGCTTTTCGAGTGGAATTTTATCATATATGCCTTGCTTGATCTCCGGGTGTTATGGAGGAGTAAAGAGGTAGGTGTAAGACTATTTGCCCGGCAGCTCAATATTGCATAAATGGATTTCGGGGTCCTTGCAAAACACCTTTGCTATTTAAAATTAGTTCTCTAGTGGTATCATGTCTAATATTTATGCACTTTAGTCGAAAATATCAATTTCAGTCTATGACACCATTACACCAATTAAATCAATTCCAATCAGTTATAATCAACTACAATTTAATCTGTTGACATCGAGTGCATTCATTTTAAAATTAAATAATGAAAATCAGTGCTGCGCTCTCATCTTAGAAAGATTTGTTTGAGTTCTAACAATTAGCTGGTGTTCCTATTCTGCTCCTCAGAGGTCTATGACTATGTCGGGAAGAGCTTCCAGAATCGTAGAGTTTCATCCCCAGCGCCAGTCACGATACTCCCGCCGTCTGGACTCATGGTCAGATACAAGACTCGAGCTGTGTGATGGTTCTTCAGTGAGCAAATCTTCTATATCTTCGGGTACTTCCAAACTGCAATCTCATTCTCGGAGAAGCCGTGAGTACTCACAAACTGGTTCTTCACTGTTTTTGAAAACAAGAGGTTGCAGACTTGCGAGCCTGTTTCGAGTATTTTTGTGGTTTCCCCTGTCGAAGTGTTTCGGAACCTGATAGTCCTATCCGCGGTGCCGCCTCCTGACAAGAGAAGCCCATGCTGGAATGGAGACCAAGCTAGTGCCTTGACAGCCGCCTTATGGTCATTATATTTTATTTGAGGGGAGTTCAGATTGTTCACGTCCCAAACGAGCAGGCGATTATCATTGCCTCCAGAAGCGAGCCTCTGACCATCATAGGACCACTTCAAACCGCAAACTTCTTGCTTGTGCGCTGTGATCTTGTTGAAGAAAAACTCATTGTTTTCGCGAATATCTGAATGAATGATGCTCTTATCTCTCGAGCCACTCGTCAAGAAGTAATAGTTATTCCACGAAAGGGAGCTCACTCTTTCATTATGATTGTGCATTTGCTTTATCTTCTTTTGCTTCTCAATGTCATAAATGTCGATGTTTCCAGTGCTGGTGCCGATTGCTAAAAGAGAGCCCTTGGACCAGGACACAGAACATACCGATTCGTGAGAGTTTGAGGAATCATATTCGGCCAGCTTCGTGACTGCCTGCACCTTGGCATCCCATAAATACACTTTATTTTGGAGTCCCACAGCCACAATGTTGCATGCGTCAGACCATTCCAGTAAATTCAAGTAGTAATCGTCCTGGAGGGCGGGGGCATCGAGCACTTTATAGGCTGTTTTGTTGATGCTCTTTTTATTGCATTTTTTCTGATCCTTTTCGAAAATGTCGAGTGGAATGTAACGATTTCCGTGTAGAGCTGGCAATTAGTTCTCCTATTTCAAAGAGTGATGCTCGAAATAACGCAGGAAGTTTGAATTATGGTAGCTGAAAGGGTTTTCTGGCTCCATCTAGTTGCTGCCATAATTCTTAAAGCAGTGGTTTTTCAGAAACCTTTGGTAGTCTTTATCTGAGCATTCATCCTCACACCATTCGTGCACAGAAACATTAAGATCTTCCTTGCCCTCATTGCTCGCATGCTCCGGCGAGTTTAAATTATGCATTGAGAGTGACTCCTGAGTGAAGAGTCTCCTGGCAGGGATGTACCTATCTGTGGTGCAGGTCCTTGAATTCTCAATACTCTTGAGAGTAGGCAGCCAGGGCCCATGCGGAGAAATAAGCTCAAACGAATTGATCTCCAAGTTTTCAGGGGAATCATCTTGAGTTTTGGGGGTGGCTTGATCATCTTTCAGGTGGTCTTTTTTGGGAGTCTGATAACTGTAGAGGGAGGCCTATTCTTCACAGTTGTCGGCATTCTTGTTGGCGAAGTAAATGTTCATTGATCTTAAGAGTATAATTAGATTGAGCATACATTATCGGCATATATATATCAATATTTGAGGATTCTGAGAAATTCCATGATCATCAATTTAATTGTAACCAAATCGATGCAAATCACTATTATAATACTTCAATGATAGTTCGTTCAGGTTTAAGGCTCATCATTGCTTCAATCAATTAGCATTTCCTTCATTGGTTGTATTCTATAGACTGGAATGCCTGAAACAACGATACATTTTCAGTTGCATGCATGACAGAGTTGTTTCAGTTCACTACGCTTATAAGGATAAGCTCCATCATGCTATGAAGTAGAGAAATGCTTAGGCAATCCTTTGACACATCTCTTATAACTAGCCTAAGTGAATTTTCAAATAAAATACGAGTGGCAACTCCAAATTAAAGTAAGTATCTTGCCATTTGAATAGAATACAATAAATAAGAGAGAAATTCTCATTTATAATTTTCGATTTCTTTTGCAAGTATTTACCAATGCTCATACTCCAATAAGCCTTCCAAGATTTATAATTCCGGTGTTCCGCTACCTCATCTAACATTTATACCATATATGCATTAGAATAATAATATTTAGTATTAAATCCAATATGCTTCCTAAAATTAAAGAAAAGCGTCAAAATGGTGGCAATCGCACTGACAGGAGTACTGACAATCGTATTGACAGGAGCATAAACTATGATTCTGGGATTCGCCAGGATGTTCACACATACAATTCCTTCCTGCGCGACATCATCAAGCCAATCGAACCAGATGATAATATCGGCAAGCTCAAGCTTATGAAATAATTCCTTGACCGCTAGAATCAATACACAGGCTTACGCTAGGAGCAGCAGCAATGTCTTGAAGCCACATGCGCAGCAAATAGCTCAAAGCCAGTGTCGCCTATTCATAGTAAAAACTTTGGGAATAGTGAGCCAGTCAGGTAATATCACAGCAAGAAAAGTAATAGAGATAAAGATAATAAATAAAATGGGGTAAATCATCGTAGGGGCTTTACTTCGCATAACATCACTCAGGTCTTCAACAACCCCGATAGCACACTTACTGGCAATAAGGTAAGCAACAATGACAATAAGAACTATAATAAATGCATTTTTAATGTGCCCGATAAGTTCCGACTCAATGAACTATTTTTTTCTGCCCTAAGCGATGAACATCGTGAGAAGAAGGTCCCTGATTGCAGAAAAAACGATAGTTATATGAAATTGCTCAAATAGAAAATAGGAATTTTCAGTATCAATCATAAATTGAGAGTGAACCGTATCCTGTGATAGTAATGGCATGCATTGTCTCTTCTCTTCCTTCAATCAATTCCCTCATCTTTTTATGACATGGCAAACTAATCAAACTATTTTTTGTATCTCTATCTGCCTATTATTAAAGGTGCATAGATCTATAAATGTGTGCATGCACAGATGTATGGATGTATAATAAAAATTAAAATAACTCATACGAATGAAAAATCAAATCGGAATCAAACTGCGCCATCTTCAGATGAGCGAGCAACAGCAAGAACCTTAAAATAACCCGAATTCCTTTTTTAACATCATTAACAATCAGGGAAAACGCGTAACTTCAGGTCTGGAGGAGAACTAATCTGCAGGCAACACTCACAGAAGATCAGTCTCGCCACAAGGCCGTCGTAAAATATTCAACCCCAAAGCTATGGCATAGTACAAGAGTTCAGAACCCAGAGAGCAACCTAGTGAGTGCTCACAAATAAACTAAATCAAATCAACACGCATTTACGATGCGCAGCCATACAGTTATTAGAATGAACGTTAGAAGCTCATAGATGCAGCGAAAGAGAAGGAGAAGGATTTTGAGAAATAGAGGCTGATTGTGACTTTGAAGGAAAAGAGTTTAGACCTGGAGAAGAAAGATGAGATAATCCGAAGGCTGAGAAAATAAATAGAGAACCTGAAAATATAAAATAGGTAGTATCGAAAGGAAATCGCAGCACTGCGAGAACAGTATGGCACGAGCTCCTTCCACCAGCCCAACAAACGCAACCCGAGTGAATACCTGCATGAACCATATTAATAATTGCAAGCCTTACCCGTCTCATCAGCCTTTATGCCCACGCACATCGATGCACCTACCAATAAATTTGCAACATCTGACAAAAACATTCATCAATACAAAAAAACGAATGATTTAGGTTCTCTTCGCAACAACGCACTCTAAAATATCTTCGATACCAAAAAAACTTAATCAAATGACGAAATGATTGTGTCACCCTTAATGGCACTAAATAGCAAGGCTGATAAAGTCAATCAGCATAAATCTTATAATTATTCTAACTCGAGAGCCTCACTAATCAATGAGCATACCATTCCTATATCGTACAATGGGGACAATCGTAAAGACAGGCAAACCAAATACTCATAAGCATAAAAGTAAAGATAAATTAAATATGCCATCATGAAAGACTCTATTGAAGTTGGAAATCATGAAGCATTTCATCGTCAAAACAATTCAGAATACGCAAGATAATTTAATGCTACCGAGGCATTTCACCAATTTAAAAAAAGTAAGCCGCCTCGAGAAGAATTTACTACGAAAACCAATAGCATAGCGCCAATGTTTGAGATGCCTGCAAAGAGAGATGGTTATGAAAAAGAAGCAGACTATCCATTTTTCAATGATGGCTTCAAGTCGAAAAAATTGCATGATTAAGAGAAAAAGTACAATAAAAAGGCACAAAATATTTCGAACACTCTTTAAATTTAGGATTCAAAGCAGTTTTAATTCGAGGACTTTGATTTGGAAGATATTATTCAGGATTAAAATTTTTGACGCTGTTTGTTGTTACATTTATATTCTTGGATTTCTCCTATTGGCTATGTGAATGTATACGGATATGAACATGAGATAAATGAGATATGATGTTGAGAAGTCAGGAGATATAGCTGTCGATTTCCATTTAATAGTCTTGAGGCTGCATGTATTTCCTGAGTTTATAGACAGTCTTGGTACGGTTTTTATCGAATATACTGTACCGAGATAGTGCTTTCGAGAAGCTGGCTTAAATTTCCTGAGTTTACAAAATAGTGTACTTTACGCCTTTTTTCAGAAAGGATAGTTATTCCTTCGTGTTTCCCATAGATGTCAGTATATATGTCGATTAGCTTCCTGAGATCACCTTTCTGGTTTGGGCATTTGAGTAAGCAGTTAACAACCTTGTCTTTGAATGTCTTCTGAGTGATATCGAACTTGTGTTCTCCCAAAAGCCCGAAGACCCCCTTGATTTTGACGAACTCTGGCCTTGAAGATAGGACCTGTGCAGCACTTTTCATCCATCCATCATCTCCTCCCATTTCATAATGCTAATTGATTCTCTCTATCACACTTTCTCTGGAAAGCCCTTATGGATAGTTGTTGAGCACTGCATACAGTTTATCAAAGAGAGTTGACCCCTCTTCGACCATAAAGTCGGGGTTCGAATTCTTTTTGGCCTTAATCATTTTCTGGAGCTTGCAAGAAATAGAGGCCGAGGATCGGCCCAATTATTCTGCAAGTCTGTTGATAGTTGAAGTACTAAAAATAGTGTCAGATGAAATAAGCTGCGAAAGGGATTATAATTCAGATGGCTTCCATGGCTTTCTTTTTTCCTGTTCGTTTAATTTTGAAGAATTACCGCTTTTGGCTTCGAAATTGCTTGAACTGTTCCCCTCATTGTTGCTAGTGCTATCCACATTCACTTTCTTCTTGATGAAATTCAAAGTATACTTCTAATTATACTTGAAAATAGATTGCAGAAAAGTCTTAAACATCTTTAGCCAAAAGTCATACATTTTCATCACCAAATTGAGGCTTTAGTTTTAATTTCGTTTGACTTCTTCAATCATATTCATCAAAGCGACCTCGAAATCTTTGATGAAACTCTGCTCGCCGTGCAAGTAGCTGAAATTATCAAATCTCTCCTCAAAAATCTGGGAAGTATACTTGTGAAGATGCGCAGAGTCGTAGAATTTTTAATTGGTTTCGATGAACTTATTTCGTAAAATTGTATGCTCTTTCTAAATTAGTCTAGCCTCATCATGGCTTTGGGGATTGAAGAGATGATCGAGGAACATTGAACTCCGGTCCTCCTACAGAATTATCTCATTGCTCTTTAAGTTATCCAGAAACTCAGGAAATTCCTCGTTCTTTTCTTGCTCGAATATCTGATACAACCCAGGATAGAATTTGCCATGCTCCATCATTCGTAAGTACATTTCTCTCTGCTTTTGTGGCAATTTTTTGGATGCTTCAACAGGGTTAAAGGCCTTGAATTTTATGACCCCTTCGGAGGAAGAGTAGTTAGGTTCGACATTTTTTTATGGCTCCTCAATAATGGACGACTCGATCAGGATGTTTTCGACAGGCTAAACATCCAGACCAAAAAAATAAGGGTAACTTTCTTCTTCATCCATCCAAAGTGAGCAATTAATCAAAGAATAAATATTTTATAATAAAACAATTAAATAAGTTAAATATCACACGGTAAAATCACTCACGCGTTGTAGAGTTTATTAATGAAGTCCATTTCCGACTTAGTATACTTCCAGAGCACGTTATTGTTGTAGCGGTTGAACTCAAACAGGTGCTTGAACTTATCGATATTATTTTTTAAGGGGAAGATGCGCTCGAAATTTCCGATTCGATCCAATTCCTCCGAAGATTAGAATAGTATGAGCCAGTCTTCAGGACTCAGAATCTATACACAGTTTCCTGAACTCAAATTCTCGAGATTGTTTGTATTCTTGGAGTAATATTTCTTGTCTTGCCGAGGCTGCTGGAGGATTCTTAGCTTATCTTTCTTCTTGTCTTTCTCGTGGGATTTTTTCGTCTGATACTCAAGGCCGATGATGTTCAAAGTGTCGACTAAGAGAGTGTGCTTGATCTTCCGATCCATGGGTGAGGAAGAACTCAAAGAAGGGCAGACATTGACCTCCATCAGCCAAGGCTTCAGTTTTTAATCAATCAAAATATCGAAGCCATATAGTTCGAAACCACAGTTCCTTTTCTCTTGGGTCTTCGAGTGGATGTCAAGCATAACAGGCTCAGCTGATATGCAAGTCTTTATGATTATATCCTTGATCTGCTGGAAAAGCTAAATTATTAAAATATATTACTGCTTCCGAGTCGATCCCATTGTCATTGTACCATTTCCTCAAGGCGGTTATAGACCATTTTGATCCTTCTCCATCTTTTTACACCTTCGAGTTTTTTACAAACTTCTTGGAGTGCTTGTTGACACTAAAATTTGTTAAATGTATGAATCTTTTGGTAATATCCTTTGCTTTAGTGTTATACTCATAGGTGGCAAATCTGGTTAAGCCCTCCTTGAACATATAAATGCGTAAGGGATCATAACTCGTCACTAAAATGTAAATCCTTAAATCATATTTAAAGTTGTTAATTAAGTGTGGATTCCCAACATACTACGAAACGAGAATATCCTTCTTATTCTTTAACTTGGTTTCTTTGGTCACCATTTTGATTCCTCTCCCGCAGGCTGAATTTGTTGGTTTCATGATCCACAGTTTATTCTTGTCCGCATTTTATCTAAGCATTTCGAATCTGTCATAGTCGTAGGGGAAGACATAGGTGACAGGGACAAAGTTATAGGCTTATGGGTTAGCTCGGCGCTGCTTATTTAAATTCTTCCACATATGGTCTTTCCTTCCAAGTTGCCAGCACCCAGGGAAATGATTCATTTTCTGGTACTTGTTCATGGTTTCGAGAGCTTTCTGATGGACACCAGAAATATCGAAAAAGACATTCCAATCAGACCCGCCTTCACATTTCTGAAACCCATTGTATTAGAGCGAATTAACTATGCAGCGATACTCAGATCCTGCTATCTTATAGCTTAAGTTGGCCTTCTACACACAGTAAACTCTGCTGTTTTCTTCTTCCTCCTTGCCGCAGCATTTGGGATATTTGAAATAGATAGTGGAGGGGCGATCTTCATATCGACTTCTGAGCATGCAGAAAGTGGTCGACTTCTCTTGAGGAGTGTCATCCTCCTCGTCGACACTGTCGTTGGCTAGCTCCTCGCTATCCATATTGCTCTTCAATGTCCGTCTGCTGAATGCTCTCACGATCTTTTTGGGTGATTTCATGCATTTGGATTTGATGAGCTCGATTTTGGAGCTGAGCTTGATGATATCGTCTCTGGTCATGATGGGTTTTTTTTACTGCATGATGGATGTGGAGAATGGCTTCATGACCTTTTTCACTAAAATGCTTTATCGAGTTTTCATGGGGCTAATCCTAAACTTTGTTTTTTATACCAAATTTTCAGATTCATCTTGAATTTGATAAATCTGATCTCGAAGGGTCGCCATGGCCTTATAATAAAATTAATTAATTTCATGCGAGTAGAGCCCCATTTAAATGTTATTCTAATGAATATTTAATGAGTCTCAGGCTGCAAAATCGATGTGATAGTATGAAATCATTTGCTCAAAGTTGCTCGCTGATAATCTTGAACATGATGTGGTTCCTTAGATCTTCGATGCCGCTTCCCGATTTGCTGCTGGTGAAGTGTGTATAGAAATTCATCCATTGATACTTCTATTGGATCGTTAGAGCGACTTCGAGCCCTTTTTTGATGTCCTCTTCTTCCATCTTATCGCATTTCGTGAAGATTATCTGAAATGGTTTTTTTAGGCTGTTGAGCATTTCGAAAATAAGAGCGTCAGTCTCTTTGAGGCCATGCGTGATATCAATCAGGCACAACACAGTGATGAGAGTGTTTCTTTATTTTTTTAAGTACTTTGTGATTAATTTGCCCCATTGATTAATTTAGCTTTTGGCGACCCCAGTTGCGAAGCCGTAGCCTGGGGCATCCACAAAGTATGCTTTCTGGGCAGTGCTTAACTCACAGAACAGTAACTCCTTCGTCTTGCCAGGCTGCTTGCTGGTTACAGCCATTTTCTTTTGCATCAAGATGTTGAGAAGACTGCTCTTGCCGACATTACTCCTGCCAAAGAATGCAAATTAATATTTAGGGTTTGAAGTCGAGGGGTTGTCTCCTTTGGAATTTGGAATAACTGTCTCGATATTATCAGAATTGACTAAGGCATGGCTTCGCTTATATCTGATTTGCTGATTTGCATGCATGGTGACGATGTCAGAATTTAGGAACGGAAAGAGGGCTGGCGATTGATCTGCTAATAATGCTGAGAGCTTGGTGGCCTTTGTAATGTGGTATACTGTTCTATTCATTTATATTCAGATATTGAAGACCATAATTAATAATACTATGGCTCATCTCTACTCGTAAGATGAGTCATCATATGTGTGTGTCATAAATTTTAGAGATATACACAATAATAGACCATTTATGCGATCATATGAGAATATTAGGCAGTAAATTAATCCATTTCAAAGATTCAATTTCCTCCATACCTGATTTTCCTCCTCGCACAGCTTCAGAGCGTATGCTAGCCTGTCTAGTTTGTCCTCTTTCTCGTTCATAGCCTCCTCGTAGTGCTGCAGAACTTGGTTATACTATTGTAGTTTCGCAATATACTTCTGCTTTTCAGCTTCTGTATCCTTCCAATATAATTGCAAATACCTTCACGTAAGCCATGTAGACTCTTTGAATATAGGCCAATTGCCCTGAATAGTGGGCCTTGGTTGGTAGTAAGCGATGGTTTTCCTGTTTGATCTTCTCAAAATAGTAGGTGATTTGCTCGCTTAATAATTAAAAAAGACATTACATTTGCTTCTGATAAGTCGTGCTGATTTCGATGATTTCGTTCTTCAAACGAATGTTCTCACTAATGATGTTTGAGTACTCCTCTTCATCGAAATTAATCAGCCTCGCTTTGATCTTCTCATCATGGAAATTTTTCGGGCTGTTGAAAGAACTCGGACCTTCAGACTCGAACCTAATGGAAGCTATCTAACGGCTTTCAAGCTATTATGATTCGAGGAGGGCCTTGAGGCGACGGTTTTATGTTTGCAAAGTCTTTATTATTTGTTCATATTAATCTTGCATATGTACGAACCTTTACTATTTGGTAAAGATTTCTGCTTTGAGATGACAGACTTAATTTCTCAACTATCGGACCACATTCATCGATTAGTTTTATATATTGTTATAACTATACAGCGCAAGCCATTGTGAAATTAAGAAAGTACCATGACAGAGACATATAAATCTCATTAAAATTGGCTATTTCAAGAAGTTAATCATTTAAATGGCTATGAGCAATTTTATTCCAATCTGATAGAGAAATCAATATTTGAATGACTTCACAAGGCAGTGAATGCATGCTTGCCAGTTTCTCCTGTAGGAAACAAGATTTGTCTTGGGGCGATAGATGGTGGGCACAAGCTTTGTGAATTCCTTTTCAAATTAATTAAGTTGGCTGAGGGCTCCTTGTAGTGATGTATTCACCCGATATAAACTTTGTGGGAATGCCCTCTCTATTGGGGTGTGAGCATCAATAAAAACTTCAAAAGGTTTAAAATTTTTTGCTTAAGCAGCTGCAATTCTCTCCAAATCTGGTACACTCGTTGCTGGTCCACCTCCAATGGATACGACCTTTCCATTTTAAGATATAAAGCCAAACTCTATGGTGTACCAAAATATTCGGGAAATTAGATCGAGCTATTCATCGGTTGCACCTAATGAAAGGACTCCAAGCCTCTGAGCAAAATTCTAATTATAATCAATTGTTTACTGCTATTTCAAGATTCGAAAAAAGTGGGAAGTGCCCAACTATTTCATGGAGGACATCAATGTACGGGCTATCGACGGGATGTTTCGGGTGACGAAAGTATTGAGCAGTAGAAAACACTCGAAAGGCGAATGAATTAAAGAACTATCTCTTTCCCACAACGCTATGCGTTAACTTGACTCGATATCCGCTCTTCTTGAATAAGTATTCAGCAGCATCGTTCAGATTAGGAATTCCCTCATTTAGTTTAAGCTATTTCTCAAGCAATTCCAATTCGGTGTTATAGCCTTCGAACATTGCAACTTTTTGAAGAGGTCGCAGGCGAGCATAAACTTTTCTCCAAAGTTCATGCTACTCTTAGGAATATTTGACCTACGGAATTTTATCCCCCATTTTAAAATTATTACAAATTTCTGCAATGGCATCTCTTTTCTTCTTATATTCAAGGTCTTCATATTCGAAATGATCTTAGATGGGCTCTTTCTCGAGATTAATATACCCCTACATGTTCAAATCTTATATGGATCGTGGAAACCATGCCACAAGAATGGGATCTTGTTTCGCCAATTTCATTCCATGCTAACTAAGCTTCTAGGAAATTTCCTGGATTTCTTTTTCCGAAAGGGCTTCCACAGATATTTCATAGCCTTTCCCTTGTTCTGCAATGAGCTCGTTAGTAGATTTGATATAGGTGAGGTTATGCCCTTTGAAGACTTCAGCAATTTTAAGTAGCAGCTCAGAATCAGACTCAGATTCGGATTGAATCGTAAAATTCATCAACTTTGTATCAATAAATTGCCTATTTTCGATGTCTCTGTTCAGGAGATTCTACGAAATCATTTAGAATTTGTTATAAGATATGTAGATTTTTTATTATCTTTAAGTGACTATACGACTTTTGAACAAATCGCATTAAGATATTAGCCATGATTTAAATTGAATGCATTACTCGACTGATTAGTGATTATATTTGAGTTGTCAATCAAGAGGTGGGCCATGTCAGATACTCCATCGGCCCACCTAGCAATAGGCTGAGACAGTTTGGGAGAGCTGCCTTTGTCATTGCTCCTTTAACTTTGTATTTGATGCTGTAATCAGAGTCCGAGTGGTCCTAACAGAACATATTTAATGTGAAATAGGGAATAATTGACCAGCAAAGATCGAGAGACAGTGAAAAATAATTGAATTTGGGCATAAGGGTTGAGTACTAATTTAAGGATCATACCATCAGATGAATGTATGATTTCATATTTCTGCAGGTACCGACTAATCAGAAGCAATTCAATTTTGAATTGAAACTAACAGAGTCTGCTTGAGATATTTGAAGGATTTTCAATTTCCACTTGAATTGGATAATGGTCGAACTTGGTAAAAGTGGTTGAAGAAGTAGGTCTCAATGATTGGTTTGTATTCTCTATTTCTCGATAAATATTTATACTGTTGAGGTTTTGGCATTATAATTCCCTTTTAACCTTTGCTTGAGGCCCTACTTAGCCTGGGTGAATTCTTTTAATTGAGTTAAAGTTAATAAATATAAAACGAATTATTGTGGCATACACAAACACCCAGATCAACAATACGGAATTCGATTATTCCACTTCGCGCTGCTTGTCCTGGGGATGAGGATATTGCTTTTAAACATAACATTAGTGTTCAAGTGGTCGACTATGCATTTTCCATATAGTTTGGTGATTGCTTATTAATTTTGAATATTCCTGCTATCTCCCGCAATGATGTTAAAGTCTTCGGCCCAGGTTGGTATCTTTTTCGAGCCGATGAAGAGCCTTCTCTTGTTCTTCTGTGATTTTTTGGGGCTTTTCAAAAACTCTTTCGCTTTAAAATTGAATTGGAGAATGTTAGAGCCTTTCTCTTAGGAGTTATCGGATAAATCACCTGAAGAGGTGAAATTATTTTTTATCTTGTGAAACTGGAATAGCCCTCCGAACAGAGGCTTATGAATTTGTTATTAATTTTCGGCTTCGAAATGAGCTGAATAGTCTCCTTCGTTTGACGACTAATTTGAAGAATAGTCAGTCATATGATATTCAGAAATTCTTTCCTAAGGCATTTGCTCGATGCTCATATTAGGAAAAACGTTGAAGATTGGGCATGAAAGAGATTCAGTGAATTGTAATTTGACAGTATCCTTTGAGGAATGTGTTTTCTTTTGGGATTACTGAATGAGAGTTTTTAAATCTTTGCTTGAGAGCAACTAGTCGGCCTCAATTGATCGATTGCATTGGTCATAATCTTCATCTCCGAATTAGTCTTTGTTTTGGAGGCCAACATTATTCTATGTTGTTTAGTGGATGCTCATTCTCTTAATTTTTTGGGAGAGCAACATAAAATCGTCTTTCTTTTTAGTTTTAACAATGCTAACCTGGCTATCATTGTTTGCGTCGCTCGGGGATAAACCATTTTGATGTCCATTCAGACCAAAAAGATGATCCTCATAGTCGATATGTGATTTTTTGTTGAGTGCCTACTTTTGAAACACAAGCACCCTTTTCACATTCGGGTAGAGATATGAAGAAGTTTAGCAACCCAAACTATCCTCAACCAACTTCGTTTCTGGAAATTTTTTGAAGCTGAGATAGGCATTGAAGTGACCATCTAAACTTTGAATTGCAGATCTTGTTTGGTATTAGGCCTCTTTCATATACTTGTGAAGCACTCTTTCACAGCCTTCAGTGAAATGGCACATTAAATCATCGAGGCATTTTGGCTTCATTTTTCTTGTTTCTAACATCTGCATAGATTTAATTAATTGCAATCGAATTAATCACTCTCGAATGGAAACAAATTCATATCTAATCATTGTTATGCTTATAGCAATACAAAATAAAGCACATTTATTGTAATAACATCAATAAAATTAACATATCGAGGCATGTCGATCGACTTCAAACGCACTTATCACTCTCCGATCAATAACTCTTCCTCCAAGCAGATGTTTTCATTTCAAAAATCCGACAGGTTCGAGCCATCTCGGAGATCAGAGTACTGCATAAATTATCAAAGATGCGTCAAATCATTTTATGACAGCTCACGAGGCGCAATAGATAAGAGGGCTACATCGTTTGGCTATGGCACCAAGATGACATTTTAAAATCGAGAAGGGGTCCCTTAGCCGGGCAAGTACACGGGTAACAATGAGTTCATGACGAACAAAATCAAAAGCAAAGGGTACAAGTTCGGAAACGATGAAAACCGATCCACTATTTCCAACTCTAAGGAGATTCGACGATTCCCTGGCCCTGGTTCATATCTTTCGATAAATTAAAAGCACAAAACGGGATTCGGGAATTCGTTTAACAATTTGCAGTACTCCATGAGAGGCAAGTATTAAGACCCACTGGCTAAACATGGAAACGTAAACATTAACTAAATCTCAGGAGTTAGGGCCAAATCACTATCCCATTGATAACCCGATTAGCGCCAGAGGATCGTATTTCAATACAAAGTATCAAAATTCATTCTGCCGTCGAATCGGAACTGAGAGTCGTTTCCCAACCCAAAAGGTCTAATCCCCAGGACCTGGAGCATGTACCTATCTCACGAATTAGATCAGGGAAATTAAAAAATCAATCTGAATGGAACTGGAACATACTATGATTCGAAGTTTAGAACAACCAAAGCTAATTCTTTTTCTCGGTCGAACAGACCGAGCCCCTCAAAGATAAATTAAGCCCCTGACCCCGGCGCATAGTACTTATGATGTTAATCTAGCAACACCTTCTCAGAATTTGCTCTCAAGAATAAGAGCTGGAGCCGGCAGTTTTGATTAGAAATGGCACCCAAATAAGTAGCATTGATTCTTAATAATAACTTTAATCGAATATATGCAGTAGCTATTTGATATTGAGGGTTAGTCAGTAAAACAATAAAAGACCTTAAATAGAATCAGTCAGTTAGTATATGTATACTTTCATTTATTAGGAATCATTTTTTCTGTTTGAACTCTGCCACGGATATCTAACATTTCTTCCTCTTGCAAAGAATTGCTACGCTATGAGGAGTATTTCTTTTAAATCATTTACACTTAGATGGGCTCTTCGCTGTTTTACTCATCTTATACATCTTTTTCAATGAAAAGCTAGTCGATCAGTAAATTGTTCTATTTATCTTACTGGCTCATTTCTTTTTCGCCTTGAAACCGCTACCAGTACTATTCGCATTATTTTCTGCGTTGCTACTTTTTCATTTGCCGGATCTCCTACTTTCGACTGTGATAGTTATAGATGAGAATCGGCTTCAAACAGCCATCTTCAAATTTCTTCCAGTACTTCTGCGTCGTACTCTTCAGCTTGCCATAGATGTTTTTATTGGCGAATTTCTAAATTTCAATTGGTTTCTTATAATAACTCGCATTGCGGGAGGAAGCTACTGACTTCCCATGTTGCTCATTGTGTTGATCATTCTCTTTCTCAATCTGCATCTACTTGTAAGCGATGAGCATGCTGTCCATGAGACTTGGATGATCGCTGTTACTCATCATCAGCTTATTAAGCTTTTCAAGCCGATTCCGGATAATCTTCGGCATGATTGAATTGAAAAATAAAGAAGTGACAAACACAACTATGACAATCGTGTTTATCATCGAGAGAGTTGCCATTTGCGATGTCTGCCCCTGAGTGAGAGGTGTCGTCAGGATTAAGGCAAAAGGAACAGCTCCTTTCACGAGCCCTGAAAAGAATAGAATTTGATACTCATAATAGTTTAGTCGCCAGTTCTTCTTGCCCAAAATCAGATATCCTACCAAAGTCGAAAAATAAACGTTGAATGCTCTCGAAACGAACAAAGCTAGGAAAGCAATAGCAATAAATACCCAAGAAAAGGGGTAGTACAAATCGAATGAGTCAGTGTCATCTTGCGCGATCTGTGTGATCTGTATGTTAAAAATATACGCCCCCAGTAAGAAGAATAAGACTCCCTCCGCGAGTAGAGCGAGAGTACTCACTGAAATTCTATGGTTATTCCATGCATTACTTGGTCGAGGATTTTCCTTATGGAGTCAAATTATAAACATTGAAATGGGACAAGGTGATGCCGCAGAACAACATCGAAATCACGCCTGAGCATTTGGCCCACTAGCTCAGAATATATGATGAGTATCCAGTCAGCAAAGTGAGACCCATTTCAGCAATGCCCTTTTCTGTAATGAGGAATCGACCTCTTTTGAAGAGTAGCGTTGTGAAAATGGCCGAAATTACGCCGATGAGAATGGAGCCGCAGATGACTTGGAAGAAGTAAAGGAACAACTCACCTAACTACTAAACAGAATCGACATCTGCTCCAGGGGTTGATTTGCCGTAGCTGTTAATGAGGGCAGTAAAGAGAGTAAAAGTGATGGTGTCTTTCATGATGGATTATCCGAAGATAATGGAGAAGAGCTTGGGATATCTCTCAGGGTTCACAATTTTTTCAGGGACAACGGTATCCTAGCTGCAGAAGCAGCTGGCGAATATCATAATCTGCCAATTGCTCAGATAGATGGCTTGATCTTCATACACCAATGTGATGAGGCCTAATTTATTGAAGGACGTTACCATTGGCATTGAATGCGTAGATTATTCCAAAAACTACCAGGAAGTTGAAGGCAGTGCCAAGTATACCATATAAGTTGATGTAGAATATGTTTTGGAAGAACTTGCGTTTGGGGATGTTGTACCCATCTTCGAAGAGCATTGGGGGAAGCAAAATCAAAATTATGATGTCCCTGAAAAATTAGTCGAACGAATTTCCTTCGAAAACCTCAGGATCAGCTACATAGATGACCGCTCCGAAAATTGCCCCCAAAACGATTGAAACAGCGGTTTCATGAACGTAATTGCACTAATTTATGAGCAAAACTAACTTTCCGGTACATGAAGAATTCGGACATGACTAAGTAGAGGTAGCAAAGGGCAATCGCGGCGAAGATATAAGCCTCAGGGGCCATTATATCTCAGATAATTATTATATAGATGTGGAAATATGCAGATCAAATTAATTGCATGGCCGTATCAGGATGTTTTCTGTGTATTACAAGGAGATACCGATCCGTTTGCTGATCTAAATAATTCAAATAGAAATCGAAGTTATAAAAGAGTATAGTGATAGTCGTCATTGTTTATCGGTGTATTAGATTTATATTGGATCAGATTGCCTGATGAAATTCGAGTTGAAGAGCGAATAATGCATATAAAAATGTGCCAAGGAGTTAGCCTATCTGGATGTGAAATAGCATTTCAGCATCGAACTGATATGCAGTGCTTAGCTAGCCTACCGAGTGATCCCAGTAGCCAACAGATTGCACTCGATGCAGGAACTCAAATATACCTCCATAGATTACAATGGGGATACTGATCAAATGATCATAATAATGAAGATGTGATAGATACTCATTCTCTGATGTTTCATTGCCTTAGATCAATACATTCAACAATTCATATTTAACATTAACATTGCTGCTTGATCCAAAGCACTAAATATTCGCCATTTGCTAATATATCTCATACTTCGGAATAAATGCATGTAGTTAGTTGCACATTTAATCTGCATCGATATGAGTCGATCATATTTAATTTAATATTTATTTATTCTCATTTATTTATTAATAATAAATATTATTTGTTATTTTATTTGTTTGATTATTATTATTGGTTGTTGCATAGAATTAACGATTGTGATGATATTATATGAGATATATATAAAAATAATCATCGATGGATGCAAACCTAAATATACAAATAGGGACAATAAACTCAGAGTAACCAACATAGAAAGATTGCATGACTGTTAATTTCCATATTGAGTAAAATGAAGTATGACTACATAAACCCATAGTTAGCGAGCATGAGCCAAAAATTCCTGAACCTTTTCCACATTAAAAAAACCCCATTCTTCATTATGAAATGCCCAAATAATGAGCAGATGAAGAGCCCAGGACCTTTTCTCTCCTCTGTTTTCACATTCGCCCAGCAACCAGTCGTCAGTTAAGATATAATTTATCATTTCGGAGACCTTTCCAATAAAACAATTGCCCTTTGGCTGAGGAAGTTTGAAAAAGTATTCCATTTGCTGACAGCCTCCAATAAAAATAAAATCGACCTCAACTTCTAATTTGCAGATGTGGGGAAATGGCAGAATCTACCAAAAGAGCATCAAAACATTTTGAGTTTCGTGAAGGGCTTAAAAGTGTTTGGGAAGCTCTCGATTGATGAAGAAACCATCGAAGCATTCAAAAAAATAATCACAAAAATTGGTCCACAACTGAACTAATCTCCAATAATGGCAATGCTTGACATTTTCGAGTATTGCAATATGGATTTGAAGTACGTTTTATACAATATGCAGGCTCGAGGATTTGAGCAGCATCTAGAAGAGTACTTAAGAGGGGCTGTTTGATAATTGGAAATTCCAATAATCCACTGAAGAGGAAAGCATGAACTATCTGAAGGGATTGCCCAGTTAAATGGAAATGAGCCTCTATTTTTGTGTAGCCAAGCTGTGCATCCTCGAAGTCACTGCATCATGCCGAGTTATGAGTTTACTACTGAGTTTCAGAAGCAACCCAATGGCCTGATTGGAGATTCCGCACAATAACCGCAAGCAATGATTATTCATAATTACATATGTATTGATAAAATATAGTTATTTAATAAAGCAACCATGTATTTAGATTGGGTTGTGAACATCCTATGAATAAAGCATTGATTTTGATTATAATTATTAAGAATGAGCACTAATAAGGGGTTGGGGTTGGGGTTGGGGTTGGGGTTGGGGTTGGGGTTGGGGTTGGGTTGGGGTTGGGGTTGGGGTTGGGAAGGGCATATTTTAAGAAACGGATCAACAAGCTATTTACCTGAACACATTTCCCAGACGAACCAATTCATAAACCCGAGCAATGAGCACAATAGGAGAGAATCCTATCGATAGTTTCGGCCGCTACAGCGCACGAAACCTCCCGCAAAAAGAAGCGGAAGATAAGATATCTTGGTAAGTTACCCAGTTTTGGAGATCGAGGATAAAACCAAATTCGAATAGAACAAAAAATGGGGCTGCAATTTACTGGCGAATCGAAATGTATAGTATGACATAGATTATGGCGAATAAGACCTCAACAAGCTATCAAGAAAACACAAAGCTAACTGGTGTGCATGAATCAATGAATCAATGATCAATGCATAATAAACTTTAATTTTCATAAGTTTAGTGTTACACTAATTCAAATCGCCAACTATCTTCATAGTGGCACTTTGAAGACTTATGTATCCCTTTGCTATCACTTCGATTACAGGAAATATATCTTACTGATAGTTTGCATGAATCCATATTGGAAGTTTTACATACTGTTGACATTAAATTTGGCTATAAAATCATCACGAGTGAGGAATTCCGGCTTCTTCCGTAGTGCCCTCGTCAGCTAGCAAATCTTCTATTTATTTTAATTCCTTGTCGATTTAGTCTAACTACTTTTTCAAGTCGCTCGATTACACTTTCTTTGCAGGGCTCGCAGCTTCGGCCCCGACATTTTATTTATAGGTGCTTCCTTCAGCTTTGAAAATCAGACTTATCGCGTCTATCTCGCTGATAAATTTGGTGTGCTCTTCATCTTCTAAGGCGATTTCCTGATTCTTCAAATTTTTGCAGATTTAGTCGGTCTGGCTGAGGACTTAAAATATCTTGGATGAGTCGTACTCTTCCTATCTCTAAATTATTTCGATCCCTTTCCGATCGATGTTCAACTTGTTGAGCATTTTCTAGAGCTATTTTTCCTACCTCTCTGCCTCTCTCCCCAAATGATGCAAATATTCTTCGTTCCTCACTTTAGCTATTTCGGAGTTGCACTTCATTTGCTCCTCAATTAAGGCCTTCTGTTGGCCTCTCCACTGCCGGATATTCTCGACTTTGCCGTCGATTTCTATTTTATAATGATTGTACACTTTATCATGATTTTGGTCTCCATTATCATATCGAAGTAAGGATCCCTATTGGTATTCGTCATGCTTTATTCCTTCTATGTTGAATCTTTGTCCTTATTCCCATTCTCAGCCGCAGAACTTATCCGTGACTACTTTCTCTTGCCCAGCAATGAACGTATCGAGTTCGGTTCGAACATTCTCCCTATATTCAAATTAATACATTATACGAATGCGTAAGTGAAAAATGGTATCTTAATTCATACGTCTGTCTGCATTACATTTCTTGAAAGAAGTGTCATCAATTACATTATAAATTCCCATAGTCGATCTAGCAGATATAGTAGATATATATAGCAGATTAAACAAATATAGACAATATATGCAGTCCTAAAATAAGCCACCAATCATCAAAATTGCTGTCATTGGGGGAGGCCTTTCCGGATTGACAGCGGCTGAGCGAATATTAAAGAAATATCAGAAATCTTAAAATTAGCCTGCATCAATAGAAGTAACTGTGCTTTAAGCAATGGATAGAGTCGGAGGAAGAACGCAAACGGTTAGTATAGATGGTGCGAACTTTGATTTAGGAGGGCAATGGGTAGGCGCGACCCAACAACATGTTCAGGAGTTAGCGAAGAGATCTAATAACGAACTATACCCTCAGTTCCATAAAGGAACCAAAATACTTCATTTTGGAAACACCGTCTCGACCTACGAGACTGACATTCCTTTGAATGTAGGGATTTTTCCATTGCTGGAAATGCAGACTCTTATTTGGAGAATTGATCGCATGGCTTATAAAGTAGACACAAAGAACCCGAGGTCGTGCTCCTCAGCCTTACGCTGGGATTCCATGACTGTAAACTCATGGCTGCGCGAAAATGTCTACTCGATGAACATAAAAAAGCTGTTTGAATGTGCAATTAGGGCTGTCTTCGGAGTGGAAACCGATGAGCTCAGCTTTTGTTTTTCTTATGGTACATTCACCAAAGTTCGGGCATATAAAACCTCATAAATATCAACAACGGACTGCAGGAAATGAAGATGACCCACGGTTCTCAGCATCTGAGCTAGTTCTTAAAAAATTAAATACATAGCCATCCAAACGGTAAGATTATCCAATAATTCTTCGTCAAAAAAGTAGAGAAAAGAGTCAACGAAAGATATAACAAGGAATTCTACGAAATCGAGGCTCGTTCAGGTGCCATAATCGAAGCGGATTTTATCATATGTGCAATGCCTCCCACTTGTGTTAAAAAAATATACTTTATTCCGCAGCTTTCGAGAGAGAGAAGAATGATCTGCGAGCGGACTTTCATGGGAAGCATTTCGAAAGTGGTCATTCTCTACAAGGAAGCTTATTGGAGACAACATAATTTTAGTGGCGAAACTCTTTCCGATTGCATCGAAACGCCTGTATTCAATGCTTATGACAGTTGCACGACCAAATAAAATGGGAAAGTGCAAGCGGCGCTGCTGATCTTCATGAATGCTCAGGTCGATCGGGAATGGTCCAGAGACCAAAAGGCCACATAAAAGATTATAATAGAAACCTTATCGAGGTATTTTAAGGATGAGAGACTATTGTCTCCGATTTCGACTCAATGGAAGACGTGGAGTGAAGAAGAAAGCTTAGGTGGAGGGCCAGTATCAGTCTTTCCTCCTGGAGTATTGACCAAAGTATCAGATCTGCGCAGGCCTGAAGGCAATATTCATTGGGCTGGCACCTAAATGGCAACAATCTCCCAAGGCTTTATGGATGGAGCCATCGAGTCAGGAATGCGATGTGCTGAATAAGTCCTGTACAAAATTGAAAATGGATTTTCCATAAAAGAGCCTGTACGCTCAGAAGTAGATAAGAGTGCGTATTTGAGCCTGGTGAATGCGAAGAAGAGACTGATCGAGTGGTTTTGATTTATCAATGCAGCGAACATGAAATTATGCATAGTGAGCTTTTTGAATAGAGTTACCCTGCCATAACAGCACGCTATTGAGCATGATATTATAATTAATATTGCATCAACAATCGAATGTAGCCGATTGACCAAAAAGAACATCAACCAATCCAGCAAGAAGCCCAACTCGTTTCCGAAGTGCAACACAATCAAGTCATCTCCAGCATCGAGCTCGAATACAACGCAGAGCGAGAGCAGCTTATCCAAGCTATCAGGTAAATCCGAGTCATCCTGGCTAACGAGCAGATCAGTGAATAGATCAAGACCCAAGAAAATATAAAAGTTGACAACCTCCTCAAAAGCCTGTTGGTCACATAGAAAAAAATATAAGTACTCGAGGAAATTCGTTAATAGTGGTGCGCGAAACAGACAAAGCAGGATTTATACGATACCATCGATAAGGCCATCATCGACTACGAGCCCACTCTTGAGTAGAGATAAACCAGGAAGGAGGAGTTATTCATGGACTTGAATGAATCTGGATGGACTGACGCCACTTAGTCGCAGGCTGACGATGGGGAAATATGGGTGGTTGACGACAACATTATCGAGGCCATGGAGCACGAGAGTGACTCAGAGGATGATCAAAGCCAGGAAGGCAGAGGCAGTGAGGGCTCACAGGAGAACGACGATGATATTGACTATGAGGAGCTCGAAGCGCAGTTCGTGGTGGGAGAGGAATCTAGCCATCACTCCCTTTATGGGAAGCATGACAAGTTCTGTGTATCAGTAAACGGAATTGGAGCTCAGAATTTATTATTTTCTGGAGGAGGTGATGACTATCTGTATATATATAACCTCTCAAAGGAAGAAACAGAAGCAAAAACCTGTCTAAAGCCGTTTCATTTGCTCAAACACACAGAAACTGTCAATAAGATAGAGGTATCCTATAGCAAATAGTATATATTCACCATGACTGATAATTAAATCCTCTGCACATCCCTCAGCACCCTCAAAACCAAAACTCTCAAGGCCAGGTAAGAGCCAAAAAAAGATGAAAAGATGGAGGAAAAGAAATAGAAATAGAAAAAGCAGGAGCAATAAGAATAGTTGCCTCCTATTTGCAGTGACATGGTGTGCCATCATTTGGGAGATGTGGTGGCTGTGTGCAATTAATTCGAGGTGGAGTTGTACAATGTGAAAGGGCTGAAGCACTATCAGACTTATTACTGTGAGAGGCCAGTCAATATGCTGAAATTCGCGGAGAGTGGAAAACAGATATGTCTGGCCTGCGATGATAATAGAATCAGACTGCTGACTCCAAAGACATCCGAATTCATCACCATTGGAGGAGTGAGCCAGCACAAGAACGAGATATCAACCATGGTCACTAGATAGAATACCATACTCACTGGCTGCATCGACGGGTATGTCGGAGTTTCCAGTCTCAAAAATAATACTATGATGGCCCTTATTGGCACCCATGAGGCCGAAGAAGTCAGTGGCAGCATCAACCATCTTCAGTTTGCCGGAAACTACTTCATTGCTGGGTCCACCAGAGATTGCATCGACTGGTATGACCTGGCCAAAACTAAGAAAATATTTAGGAGTGAGCTCGAGGTATTGGCTTTTTGACATATATAGGGGTCTGCGACTGACATTGTCTGGCAGGGGGCACAAAACCCTCACATTTACAACGTTTCAACAATCAAGGGATGTATTTATCTGTATGACTGCCGAAACCCACTCAAAGAGCTGGCTAAGACTCGGGCTGGTAACACCATCCATAAGATTTGGGGGGAAAACAACACTTTGATGGCAGCTTGCGAAGATGGGCATATCCGCGGTTTTGATTTACGCAAGCTTATTAATTGACTCGATATTAAATAGTCTTTTTTGCAATAAAATTGAATCAAGCCTGGTTGCACTACAGGCACATTTATTATAGCAGTAAAGAAAATAGCTGCTCCGAAACAGCATGAAGAACTCTTGTGCTTTCAATTTCGGTTCCATGGTTCATCTCATTGCTCCATTTCTCACCTGCCATCGATTGTTTTAGCATACTGCTCTCACGAGCATGCCTTCTTTCCTTGATCGCAGCCTATGCGAATGCTCTCTGCTCAGCATTGATGCTACCTGGAATCTATACTAGAATCCCACATAATGCATACGAGTAAACCAATACGTTATCTTTAGCCTGCCGAAATACTGTTGCGATGGAATGCTCATTAATGTCATAAAAGGTGATTGGCGAGGCAAGCTTAAAATTCCATGGAAAGCTTTATCCCTCGCAAGTGTAGAAGGGCTTCAACTGAATAAGCTAATCATTGATAGCGTCCAAAATGCACTTATTGTGGGCCCATTCATACTGCTCTAATTGTTCAAGTTGCTTCAAGCTTGTCTCACTGAAGTTATTGAACATATCCGTAGGTAAGATCGCATAGCTGCTGTGGCATAGTTGTTCGCAGTTTATCAGTTTCTTGTACTTTTTCAGTTTGGGGAACCCATATGCGACTGTGAGATTGTGGATTATTTAATGTATCCATTGCTGGGTGCATGCATGTGCAACAACAATCTACAGGAAATAGTTAATACTCATCGAATTTGTCAGCACCATTTCGTCGCTGTACGACTATTATGAACCGTTACTGAACTGTCGGAACTCTCGCTAGCTTATTATTTCCTGGAGCCTTCGGAAAAATAATTGATTGCCGTTAATCTGCTCCTCCGGAGTATCCTCCTAGTAGATATTTTCTGAGGGGATATTCTCCTCTGGGGTATTGTCCTCGGGAGTATTGTCTTCTGTTGAAAAACATTGAAATTGCTTAACTGGGGAATTCTATACGAATTGCTATTGAGTCAATGATTAACCATCAGAGGATTTCTCAAGCAGAATGGTGCGCAAATCAATCTCAAAAGAATTCTCATGGGTTCCATCAATTCGAATGAACTAAAAGGCTTCTTAATCGTTTAAAGCAACAAATATTTGCTTATGCATTTCGATGTGCTCTGTTTCTGCGTTTTTCTATTCGTGAATTACGACAGAATTTGTTTTCATGTCTTCTGATGGAACAAAGGCCTTTATATTGCTTTTTTGGGGAGAGTCACTCTCGCAGTTTTTATTTTAACATTTTTTATTGTCGCGGGTTTGATCATTCCTGTGTGGATATTGACTATTTATATCTTGGATGCTTATATCATAGCTACGTATACTTTCACTACTTATATTTCGACTCCTTATTATTTTGCTGCTGTGATCCTGATTATTTCGATCCTTAAGACTGTGATCCTTATTGTTTCGATCGCTACTACTTTTATCTTTGCCATTTTGATCGCAGAAGTTTTTATTTGGTTAAGAATTAGAACATATTAAGGTGTAATTTGCCTTTCTATTTTTTTAAACAGATTTATTTGCTAAACAGATTTATTTGCTTAATTCAGATTTTATCCCTTTAATTTTCTTATTTTATATGTCTCTTTCAAGATCCTAATGATATTGAGATGCCTTCGGAAGAAGGATATTGCTAAATTTGTATCTTTGTGTAGTTGTCAGCATCGGATACCATTTGTCTTCGATCATTATGTACTCGCGAAAGCTCACTTCTCCATCATTCTATGCGTACTCAGAGTAGTGCTGATTCTATGAGAGTTTCAAGGAAAAATTGAACGCATTCTACTTTCGTTAGCTCGAATAACGTTCATGCTCAATTTTCATGCTTACTTTTTTATTTTTTGCATTTGATGGCAAAACAGAGCCAAACTTACAATTTTTCGAGTCTGAAGTGCTAGAGGTGGCATTGTTTGGTTCGATACTTGTTTTAAAATATGACGCTTGGGTTTCTTTAGGTAAATGCGATTTAGTAGAGTATGCCGCATTTGTCTTGGGCTTCGAGCTTGGGCTTCGGTTGCTTTGTTTCATTTTCTTTTTTAGCATTTCCTGAAGTAAATAGAATCTATATTAATAAATGGTTCGATTATTTCATAAAGTTCAATATATATGAAAACCATATTTCATAATAACAAAATGTTAGGACTAAAGGGGTTGGGGTTGGGGTTGGGGTTGGGGTTGGGGTTGGGGTTGGGGTTGGGGTTGGGGTTGGGATAGAATGCCCTCTTCGACATACTCTTACTTTTCTTATTCAATGTTCATGAGGGATGTGACTATATCTTTGGAAACTGGGTTATTCTCGTAGAGCCTCCTAATTTAGGGCCCATCATGGTCCTCATCGAATATCAGCTCGAACTTGTTGTAGTGAATGGCATTTTATGGGATGTTATATTTGTAGTTATGCGGAACAAATTCTGGAGGCGGAAATATCGTGTCTACTGCAATCCTAAAATATCAGAAAAGTTACCTCAAGGAATTTTCCACCATGTACGGCAGGATTCGCTAAAGTAACGGACAGCTTATTTCCAGACAAGGGTTTGTATTAATTTCGATCAGCCATGGCGAAAAATTGTAATCGACCATAAAGTCGAGCCCGAAAATCTCAAAGTTATTCTCCTTCCTTGATTCATCGAGAAACAGGAATGAACTTTTTACGGCCTCTCCGGCGATACTTTTCATTTTCGGAAGCAAGACATTTGAGAAATCGAGATTGCGGCCTTGAGGGCTCAAAGTATCGAGGTATCTCTGCATCTCAGCAAATGAGAGTTTGTTGCCTGGTTCATATTTACCATAGAGGTTTGTCTTCTTCTGTATGGCATCATTCGTGAGATGGATGTCAGTATCGGCCAGTTCATTCAGATCGAATAGATAGCCGGATGTTCGAATGTACCCCTCCTGATACCAGTACCCCTTGAATTTGCCATTGTGGCAGGTGATGAGCATGAACACTCTGATATCGAATTTCCTATTGTTGTACAAGAGAGGGTTTGTTATGTACAATTGCAGGATGAGTGTACTTTGCTCCACTTTCAAGCCTTTCTTTGTGGTTCGACAAGTGCTAACCCTTTTCTTGATTTATTCAAGCACATTTGAACAAGTTATTCCTTTCCCTCGATTCGAAAATTCTCCGGGCTTCATTATCCAGATATTGCTGCTTTTTTTATGTTTTCTTTATTCAAAGCAATTCAGAAAGTGCTTGAAGTTCGGATCGTTTAGGCCACTGCTAATATGAAATGTCAGAGGCAAGACTTGACAGATGTTTCGAGCAGTCAACTTGTAAAATTCCCGCATGCAATAATACAAGCCTTTTTTATTCCCGATCAGCCCATTCGAAGGCAGATGGTTATGAATCTTATTTGAAGGCTGCATTTAAGAGTAGTTTAGTATCCTATTGCTCATTTTTGACCGATCAAAAAAGGAAGTATTACTATTTTTTGCAGCTACTTCATTACTCTGCTTTAAAATGGCGATAACATCTTTGTTAATATTTATCTTTTTTAGGTTTTCCTCGTTTAGGTTGACTCGATTGGCCTGAGCTGTGTGGAGGCTGACTTTTTCCCGATACTTTTTTGCCGAGGAGTAAGGCCCATTTATTTTTTGCAGGGCAGTTTCCTTTTCCGCTTCAGTTTTTTGGAAATAAAACTAATTTTTGTTTTGTTCGCTGAAAATGGACTAAATTTTGAGTTGCGTCCAGATAAAATTAGCCTATTTAATTTTAGTCGTCTCTTCCAGCCAGTATCTTTTCTTCATGAATGATTTCACCATGTTCGAGTTGTTTCCCGCGCCCACCCAATACTTAACCGGCTTTTCATATTGGCCTATGTCTAGGTCCCGATAGAGATGGTTTGAGAAATTAAGGCTGTACAGAAATTCCTTATATTTATTAACTTTTTCAACTGTCATATCGACTCCAACCCGAAATCGGAACGGATTCATTTTCTTATCTTTCTTTCCGAAACTCTATTCTCCTTTTTTATCATCTTTATGCTTAAGTTTTAGGCTGAGTTCACGTTTCTTGAAATTCACCTTTACACTTTTATTATTTTTGGCAGAGGTTGCCGGCACAAGTTCTTCGCTGCAGTCAAATAATGCAACTTCTTCGAATCTCTGATCTTTAGCATCGAGAGTATTTTTAAATACTTTGATCCTTTCAGTTTTGCCTTGGTTGAGCCGAATGCTGAACTTACGATAGGCGCTTCGGTTGCTATTCGACTTTCGATGCGAATCTTGATCTACAGTCTTAGCAGATTAGATTTTCAATCCAAATGTTTGAATCAACTCTGAAATATGAGGAGACTTACTTGAGTACTACTTTTTCTAAAGATTCTTAATATCGTAGTTCTATATGACTTTCTTCAGCACTTTGAGTTTGTTCTCGCTTAGCACTGGTTCGCACAGGGGATCATCTATATCTGAAGTTAGTTCGCTAATGAACTTTCCGATACATCCTACTTAATTAAATATAAACTTTGATGCTCTGAAGTCCTCCCTCTAATCTTGAACTATTATTTCTCGTTGGAAACTTCATAGAAATTAAAAGTGGTCTCTGCTGCGTTGCTATATGGTTGAGAGGGTGCTGAATATATGAAAGCCACTTACAGTATTTATCGCTACGTTTGGCTTGCGTAAATGGCCGGTTGGAGTGATGGGCTGTTCCGCCACTCTTCCGGACCAATTCTTCATTGTAAGGCAGTTTCGGTGTATTGACAACGGCGTCGAATACTGGATATCGAGACATTTCCATTTTGATCAGCGATCGCATATTGATGGAGTTATGGCCTGATTAATAAATTTATAATTGCAAAATTATCAAGGAGCATTACGATCATTACTATTATTTAAATAAGCTATTAACAAAATTCATTTTCTCCTTGTCTAATTCGTAAAGGAGAGCTTAACTCTTTTGGTCACAAAGATACCGGCGAATATTGTTTACAATAGTACTATCCAGCTCAAGAATATAGCCAAATAATTGTCAGCCATAATGATTTTCAATAAATGTATGCGATTATTAGGGCATGTGAGTATGTGAGCCCCATTCATTCATCGTAGATCGATCCTTGACTCGTGGTTTCATCTCCAATGCCCAATACTCGAATCAGTTTCCTAATAGTTTCTTCGGATGAGAATAACTCAGCGTAAACCGATTGCGCCGTCGATAAATTTAAATATTGTCACGATAATACACTATGATATGATATGATTTAATAAATATTATAATTTCGGGCACTCTAAATCATTAGGGACAGCTAGCAATGCAATAGAAACAACAAAATAGATAGGAGCTAAATATCCTGTGCGTGGGGGAAGTATGCGCAGGCAAAAGCTACTTTCTGTAGAGATTCACAGCAGATGTTTCAGACGAACAGTTCTATCACATTTACGCGAAGAGGAAGTAAGCCACAACCATCTATTTTCACTAATTGTCAATCGAATAAGAGTTGTACCTCCAAGCCGAGTACGATGCAATCATATTCTTCGCGGATCTCAAACATAATTTGAATGCCGAAGAGAATATCTTGCGCTGGCTCGAACTCAACTCGAAGAGTAATGGCAGAAACCTATTCTCTATTCCCCTGCAGGTCATCGTGATGAGCAAGAGAGAAACTCCCAAAACTCAAAAATGGAGGCAGACTTTCGAGAAGTAGCTGGCATGGATCATTTCGCCCAGCCAAATCGTTTACTATCAGGAAGAGTACGACGAGCACTCGCATCGATTGGATGAATTCTTCGATGCGCTCCTGAGCCACACAGCCCCAGGGATCAAGTGCAATAGCTACGTGTACTGGAGGCTATTCGGGATTTGCGAGATGTTCCGCCACTTGCGGATGAACTTGAAGATCTCGTTTCGAAGGGGCTACGAAATGTATTACGACAAGTGTCGGAATAGTTCGTGGATGAAGAGAGAGGTTTGATTAATATTGGCCATTTATGTTTCCTTGTCATTAATCTCTTATAATCTTGGCTGAAACGGATTTGCTCTATTGCTACTTAATATCACAATCAACACAGTATTGAAGCCAGGTTGAGCATTCACTGCCTGGATCCTGGAATAGTTAAACTAATATGTCGAATTTCGATCACAGGATTCACCTTGCAGTCTTAAAATTGGATTTACCAGCAGCAGCGCATCACAGCTCCCAAGAACCTATTAAAACAAAAATAGCCCAAATACTTAATTGGCAATTCAAACCGAAATGAAATAATAAAAATGACTTCGAACAAAATTGCATGATAAAACATTTCTAAATTAAGCCTTATGAATGAGTAATAGTTGTATGAGCCATCATCAGAATTGACCAACATTGATTAATTATTTGCGACTGCTTGATACTACGATTCCAGTAGTCACTCAATATATATCTTTGGAATAAATATAAGTGAGCCAAGCATGAGTATCATCAAGCCTGCATACAGTGCTTCTCGTGTCTATCACATCCGATAAAAATAGGCGACGGAAATCAAGCCAAGTACTCAAGGACAGGCCGACTCCCAGGCAAACATCATCGGTTCAGTCAGGTAATCGAGTCCAGTAACGGCAAACCGCAGCTACCCAACCAACCTCGGGTGTCTCAACTGCCAATCAAAAACCAAACAGATTTCAGAGCTCGAAAAGAATATTCGGGAACTCACATCTTCCAAAGACAGGGATAGATATACTTATGAAAATCAAATCAGGGAGCTCCAAGCCAGTGTGCGAACTATTTCAAAGACTTCAGAGAACACATAAAATATTCGAGATTTCGAAGAACTCCGAGACAGCCAGCAGAGCCTAAGAAATCAAATCGAGGAGATTAGACTCTAAAAAAACAATAAGATTATGGAACTGGAGAAAAGCCTCAAGGAAGCACGAGCTCAAATCGAGAGATCAAGGGCGATCAACCGAGAGGTGCTGATTGAAGCCAAAAATAAATCTCCCTATCAAACTATCAATGAGAGTGAACGCAGGAATACAATCGGGTAGAGAGAAAAAGAAACAAGTACTTTTAATCAGTTAGAGTATACCGACGCCGACCTCCTTAGAAGTGACAATCGCAGATTAAAAGATTAGAATACTGAGCTCGTAAATCGTGTTAAGTTCATTGAATAAAAGCTGTTTCAAACCGAAGGATGGAATAAAGTATTAAGGGAAGAGATCCTCAGCAAAATATCCAGCACTCCCAACCATAATTATCACTCAAACAACTACAACTATCCTCGTGAAGCTTCCTAGGCTTCGCATCAACCCCCACTCTACCCAGTGCATCCCATCCATGAAATACGTATGGCATCATCTTTAGAAGAGTCCAGAATTCCCAATAATAACATTGTCTTTTAATCCTCATAAAGAATCGCAGGCTCGATGGAAGGTCGGTCAGTCCCTCGGGTAACAGTGACATCGATCATGCCATCAAATTCGGCACCATATCTAATACCAAATATAGCACCAAACTCTCCACTAAATCAGTTTTCCGCCCGAGCTAATTATAATATCCCTCCGAATCACTAAAACTATCCACGCAACGAATTTAATTATCGATAAACTAAATACTAATCGCAAAAAGCTTAAAGAGCATCAGGAATACCATTGTCGGTCACCGCCAAATAACAATATGAAAAGGCAACATCTCCATCAGGCCCCCTCGAAGAATAATTAAGCAGCCCTAAAAAGTATAAAATAGAAACAAAGATTGGCAATAGCTCGGTGGGCGACTTCATAGCTTCACTCTTTAAGCCTGTACAAAAAAAATGATCACATTTGTATAAATTCAATAAAGTAATGAATGAATGAGTGAGTGAGTGAATTCAAGACCGTCTGAATTTGATAGGCCGATTGTATATCATTCCGGGTTTCTCAGATGGTTTGACTGCAAACTTTATGTTTTTGCGCATTTCGAATTCTTGAAGGTGCGGGTATTGTACTTTTACGGATTTTCCATGAAGAATAGCGTCGAAGGTTGGAGTCGATCTCTTAGGTAAGCCAAGTATGCTCTTCGGCTACGAAATCGATTGAATTTATTCATCTAGGCTATCCTCCTCATCCTCATCCTCATCATGGATTCGTAAATACCTGAGTTGTGGCTTGGCTATTCTGTTTTGAGGGTTAAGTGAATCGTTTTAGGTTTCCTCCGAACTTTCAGACTAAAATTCAGTGTGCTATTTATAATAGTATTTGGCAATGTCTTCACAGATCGTTTAGACTTCTTTCGAAAAGCCTGACTCCATTAAGAAATTAACATTGTCGACAATTTTCCCTGCGTTAAAAGCCATCCGAGTTATTTCGAATCCGTTTGACTCATCTACTACATTTTAGACTCCCTCTTCGTTAGTTTGAATCAGTTTAGTTTGGTCTAGATAAGGATCATAAATGACTCCGTCCCCTACGATTCTGCCATCATAAATAGATCCTTTATAAAGCAGCCCATTTGAAAATAGAATTAGCCCATATGTGTCTAAAGATCCATTGCGGAACTTTCCAGAATATATTTCAGAGGGCGAGTAAATGATTCCAAGGCCTTCTGGAACAGCGTCCATGTTCAAATACCCATAGTATTCGAATTGTCCAATATAGATGTGCTTGAGCTTGCTGCCTACATTGCACCATTCTATAAACTATTCTTTGTTGATGACCACTTTTCGGTAAAGAGCTTGAAGCTACTGTTCGTCTTCAAGAAAGTGCGGCAATTTTTATATCTTCCCACTTTCTATTGCCGCTATACTTAAAAGCCTGCCATCCTGCTCGTGCAAGGATTGGACCCATAGCTTTTAGGAGCTGTCAAAACGGCACCGGGATGCATCTCTACTGTTATGGCTAAAATGGTCTATCTGCACATTCTACTCATAAGACGCAATCGCCCACCCACAGAGATTGCCGTTGATGAACTTGCAGCATACTTTTCCACCGAACGGAGTAAAGAATAAGCTTGGCCCATGAAGTCGTCCATTTTTCCAATTCCCGACAACAGTCACTCCATTACTTAAAATGAGGATCCCTTCTCCATGTTTTTTATTGTTGTAATATTGCCCTTGGTATAGATGATCACATATCAATGCCAGTTCGAAATCATACAATTCCGATTTGTTATGCTTTTGCTTAGATAGCGACGAGTAAGATCGCGGGCTTTTGCTGAGCGTTTTCCTTGTCACAAAGGGCGACTTCTTCTCAGGCGTTTTAGTGTTAATATTTTATTATCTGCGATTCTTAAACATTTTATTATAATCTTTCTTTTCGAATAGAGAATTTAATGAAAATTAATCCTTTTTCTGAATAGGAAAATAAAGCAATCAGCATTTAATTGAAGGCCAACATCATTTCGCAAAGGATCTCTGAGAACTAGCGGATTCTAAATCTGATTAAAGTGAAACTTTTCCCCAGGAATTTTAAAGTAACTATTCTGTGAATACAGCATCATCGGCCATCCCTCAAAAGCGTGAGTTGTTCGCAGATTGAGCACAAAGTTAAGAAAAAAAGAGAACGGCCATTAATAGGTACAAAGTAAATTCGGGCTTATGATCTGCCTTAGAAAAAAAACTCAAACGAAATGTTAGAAAAAACGATAATGTATCTCAAGTAGCGTAAATCGCACATCGGGCGAATTTAAAGTGGGTAGGACGAGCAATTGCAGAGTCCATCTAATCTTGAAAAATATATTAGCCTGTTTAACAATGACAAAGTTATGTAGGCGTTCTCTTCTAGTAAGTAGTTTTAGAAAATGAAGAAATAGTACCATAAAAAAAGGGTCTCGATCTTATTTCCAAAGTAACTCCAAAGCTACGATGCCTCTTAAATTCCGACATATTCAAAAGAGGCCTGCTAATTAATTAATGCAAAATTGCGTATGAGAATGAATCATCAAAAAATCATTAAGATGCATAAGGCCTATTGAAATAACTCATAAACTGGAACTCATTAATTATTTATTGTAATACCAATCCTATCCTCACAGAAATTAAAGGATCTCTCTCTTTTATTATGCTCATTATATTATGTTCGTCTTATATATCTTGTGTTCATCACTTTCCAAATTCGATGACCAATGCAATTATTATTTATGATCCTAAAACTATAATGGTCACTATTTATCACTCTTCGATGGAAGAGTGAAAAATTTAATTTATTCTTCCATTTACAAATCCTTTATCTTTGAGGGCAATAACTAAGTAAATCAAATTATTAATCTTTTGTTACATTCGGCAAAATTTAAATATAGTTCATATTGTATTGCTTTACACAATAGCCAGTAAGGAAATACATTCTAAATTATTATTGACATTTTTATTGATATTCTTATTCCATTGTAAAAATAAACGATTCATCAGCAAGACATTGCTCAACTAATAATTTATTGTCTCATTCGATACCACACACACTCTCAAAATAATGCGCTACATGATAATCATTCTATATGCCCCAACAGTAACGTCATTCAGCATATTACGTGCAGTCTATATACTTCGCATGATGGATCAATTTCATATTGCCATATCTGATAAATGATTATAGCTATTTACAATCCAACATCAACAATAATCATTGGTTTAGCGTTGAGTTTTGAAATAGAATTTCAAATCGGATAGGTTTTTATTCTTAATTGAACTTGTAATTGTTTGATGCTTCTCTTAAAACTGGCTTTGAAATTATGTTTTATGGGCCTTCATGACAAAATTGGTTGAATTTCGGCAACTGCTGGCAGTGTTCTCTGAAAAAAACACGCTTTCAGCTTTGCTAATCGACTCGTTTTTGATCTTAGTCTTCGCCTTCTTCTTGCTCTAAGCTCCATTCAGCCATTATTTCCCCAAGAAAGGCATTTTCTGGGCTCTATGCTATAATTTTAATTTTACTTGATTTTGTCTCTGCGGCAGTCTAGACTCCTAGAATCGAAGGGAGCCACTTTCTTTTCGGAGTAATCTCCCTTGTACGTGCTAACTTTGCACTCGTGGATGGTCATAGGCAGTAAAGCTTCAGACTGGCGATGATTATAGACATAGGCAGGGCCGTAGTTATAAAATTCTTTTTGATATGTCGTCATTGGTGTATTCTGCCGATTTGCAATGTACGAATTGTTCTTACTTTAGTCTTTTCTTCGCTAGTAGTCGTTTCTTGTGGGCTTCAGAAAGCTCACTTGATCTAAACTCACACTCAATTTTACTTGTAGTTTCCAAGCTAATTTGAACATTCTTTCTCGGGGCATTACCATTAAAGTCTGACCTTCTAAACTGTTCACAACTCATATGCATTTTTAGTTTTGGGTTAAATATTTCAGTGCAATTCTTTCTGTTCTGCAGCTTCTTCGCATAGTAATATTTTTTTATCATCTAATTTATCATGAGAATTTACTTCGAATTCAGAGAAACTTTCTGCAATGATCTTTTCGAACATAATAATCTTTCGCTCGATCTCCTGGATGTCGAAATCATGCTTATTGCATTCGAATAATTAATTTTGTGGGGGTTCGTATGCTCGAATTTCGTAAATGAGTTCTTTGAGTTCCTTTTAGATTTAATCTTATTCTATTTTGCGATTTAGGAGCGTACTATTCTGGTACTTCCTTAACAACTTTTTGTTTATTAATTCTTCCACTCTTTTTTCAAACTATTCCAAGACTGTCAACTATGTCGGCAAGGGAGGTATGGCACTTGTCAAACTCTGCTATTTTTATTTGGGAATTTATATGTGATAGCTACAACTGACGTGATCATCAATTTTCGAATTCGTGAGATTGAAACAATTTGCGATTTTTTAATTTGAATTATTCTGATTTCTTCTTTTCCTTTCGATCCGTATTTTATCATTGGTTTTGGCTGTTGTAATCCATTGCTTCATGGCTGTACTCTGCAAGTTGTCGATCAAGTGAATAGTGTTTGTTTTGTTGCCGAAGGGTAGTTGGTGAGCCTTGGACTGATCAAGGATCTAAACATTTCCTGATCTTTGATATAATCGGCTTCTCTGGTTGATCTTTAAAGTAGGCTTTTCCTTTCGACTAAAAGATGAATGAGATAGATTGTTTTTGCTCATGGAACAATAATAATATTCTTCTTTTAGATATTAAGTTTTAGATATTAAGTTTTAGATATTAAGATTAATTAAACAAAACGATAATAATGATAAATCGCGAAGACAAATAGAGCATTATAGAAACAAATTTCAGTTCTGGATATTTTAGGCGCTCTGGATATTCTAGGCATCCTGACTGCCTTGATGCAAGATCTTTTTTACCCGATCTTCTTCATCGAAGTGTATTCGAGAGTGATGATCGGCCATTTAAATTTCGATGTACTTGCTGCAGATCTGGCACTTGACATGAGTGCTGGCATAGAGGTTGGGGTTTTCGAATATTTTCTTCTGCATGAGTTTCTTCTGCTCGTCCTCGCTCATTTATTTCTGCTTGAAGTAGAATGGAGTGTCCTTTTCCTCGACGATGACCGGCCGATTCATCCTCTCCTGCTTATGAAAAATATTGCTGAGATACTAATTCTGGCTATAATATTTGGAGCCATCCATCCGGTTATCTACAAACTTGCTCGACTGCACTCTGCTTGTATTATTGCCTATGAAGCTCATTTGAATCGGCGTTATAACTATCAAAATTTATACCCTATTCTCCAATCAATAACACACTAACCAATCAATAAATAAACCAATAGGCAATTGTATAGATTAAATCATTATGGCAAACTGTTTCAGGGTTGGGGTTGGGGTTGGGGTTGGGGTTGGGGTTGGGGTTGGGGTTGGGGTTGGGGTTGGGGTTGGGGTTGGGGGGGTTGGGGTTGGGA
>NW_028281636.1:80000-220409 GCF_059751285.1 Brachycentrus maculatus | reverse complement strand
TCTATAAAGGTCGTGTATGTTATAAGATTCACATCCAGTCGTCTTTCCAGTATCTGTCTCAGTGCCAAAATTGCCTCTCGTGTTCCCACTCCACTTCTAAAACCAAACTGATCCTCTCCAAGCTGTTCCTCCACTTTCTTTTTCAACCTGCCCTTTATAGTGTTCAGGAGCACTTTGGATGCGTGGGATAGAAGTGTTATGGTTCTATAGTTGTTGCAGTCTGCTGCATTTCCCTTTTTAGGTATTGTTATAGACTTACTCTTTACGAAGTCGTTGGGCAATTTTCCCTTTTCGTAGCACTCACTTATGATGTTATATAGTGCTGTCTTCGTCCGTTCGTCTACATTCTTTAAAACCTCAGCAGGTATATCATCTATCCCAGTTGCTTTTCTATCCGTTAAGGCCTTCACTGCAAAATCGAATTCAGCCCTTGTCAAGGGTGGTCCCTTGCAATCGGGATCTACTTCTTCTTCTGGTTCCAAATAAATCCTTTCGTCTTCGATATCATTTCCACAGTACAGATCTTCTAGATATTCCTTCCATCGCTCAGCTACCTTTTCATTTTCAAATAATAGGTTTCCGTTTTTGTCTTTAACAATATTGCTTTTTGTTTTAGGTGTATATTCTAGGCTTTTAACTCTGTTATATGCTTTATCGATATTATTTTTGTGTAATAGGCTTTCGATTTCTTTACAATTTTCACATAACCATTCATTTTTTTGCATTGCGACATTGGTCTGTAATTTGATTTTTGATCCGTTTGTATTTGACATAATCTTTACCTTTACTCCTTAGTTTGTTTCTTTCCTTGATTACAGATCCTGAGAATGAGAATGATACAAAAGGTTTATTTTGGGGGCTGGCTTGGTACCCGTCACTCGGATGTCCGGCTACCGGTATCAGTTACACTCGACCCGTGCGCATGTGAGCGGCAGTGATGACGATTCCATCCACAATAGCCCACGCGTATGTTAAAATGTTACGCTCAACGAAAAATTCCTGGTAACAACGAGAAAGCCTGGCCTTTGCATGGATGACTGTTTTCACCGATCATATTTTAGATGTCTTTAAAATGTAATAATAGGAGACAGATAAAAATAAATTTTTAACACAGGTCTAGTTTTATTAAAAAAAAAACTTGGATGTATTGTTTTACCCTGTAATGCTGTAAATCTATTGTGGACCTGATGGAATTATTTAATAAAAATTATGGACCGGAAAGGGTTAATGTAAACATGACTAGTTTCAAAAACTACTAATGAACTCAAAAAGTGGTTTTAAGCATGTGTTTTAGTTTTATACTTTAGCAAGAAAAAAATATAAATATTTCAAATTATTTCACAGTACTTATATAGTAAGAAATATTTGAATACTTAGATATTTGAGAAATTACAATGAGAATGATTATTGTATTATAAGGATCTAAATTGATGTAAGAATAAGGAAGGCAGAGGTGTAGAATCAGGTGAGGACCTGATAACGAGAAGCAGAGGAACCCGAAAAAGAGAAGAAATAATAAATAATAACGGAAATAATAAACAAGAAATAATAAAGGTCTAAACATAGTCATGTTTCAAACTTTTCTAGAAGGAGCATTCTTCGGGTGGAGATTTAATTGATTCCACGGTCGAAGATATAAGAGGATTGGATAGAAGAGGAATGGCTGAGGAATGACGTGTGTTGCTCTCTCCCGAGAAGTGGATAAGGACAAAAAGAAGAGTTCTCGGCAGAAGTTTCCTAGAGTTCACTGGGCTTGTAAAGGGTGTTATAAAAGTCGCGAGGTCGATTCTAGATTTTTGCGCTGATTGAAGCCAATTCATTTCAGTTATATGCAAGAATTAGTCCGCCTCCGTAATGTAATGGTCAGCGTGTTCAGCTACCGCGCTGGAGGTCCCAGGTTCGATTCACAGGGGAGGTGAGAATAAATATTAGTGATTTTACATTCTAATATTTATTTAATATTACTCTGGACTGATACCAACTTATTCGAAGATATCGGCTGCTCGACGTATGAGGAGTTGAAGAGGACTTCCGAAAATAGGCGAGAATGGCGAAAGAGATGTCATCTGTTGCTACAGACCAATCCGCAGGATTGAGACTAGAGAGAGAGAGACTCAGGACTGGTCCCTGAAGTGGTCGCAGGAGTGATCACATTGCCTTCATATAATTAACAATCAAGATAACATTGCGTCAATGCGATGCAGTGCCCTATGCACCATTGGGTGCGGATATGGATTAGAATAATGTGCAAGAAGTAGAAATTATTTTTTAGGTGGAAATTATATGGTTATCTTTATAATAGCTTATCACTCCGTCTTACACCTCTTTCTGTGATAGTGTAATCAGAACCTTTTATCAAATAATCTTTTTCCTTAGCTTTATTTTGATTATGATGTTGAAGAACATTGTGTCGGGAGTACAAAGCTCTTGGAACAGAAATATGCATAAAACAATTTTCACATCATGACAGTTTTCTTACATAATTTTGACATTTGGAAACAGAAGAATGTCACTTCATTTATTTGCCAGATTTTTGTTCAGAATCAAAATTTTATAAAAGCATGCCTCGTTTGATAGATTTGAATATGCGTACGTTTACGGATTGGATTAACCTAAATAGGTTTTATTTATTTATGCGTTCATCAGCGCATTTATTAAAAAGTTGGATAAGGAACGAAATTGAATTTGAAGCAGAAAATAATGATATTCTATTGTTTTTTTAATTGTCAAAATGGTGAAACATCGAAAAAAAGGTGAGAATAGTTTTTATGTGGAACGAATGAATGAGGACAGAACGGTAAAACAAATTTACGAAGCGAATGTAGTTGGAAAGTTCTGTTCCTGGAAGACCGAGAAAAACTTGGCAGTTAACAACTTTCCAGACATGTGCAAAAAACATTGCACAAGCTTGTTTCATTTCGAGAAGAATGAAGATCATTCTTATGAAGAGTATTATTTATATATTAACATTATGTGAGAAGGTATTGATTTGTTTTGTTGCAAAGCCAAGTACATATTTACTCGCATTTTGTGTCTTTTCAACAAAGCTTTAAATTCCTTTTTTTACCAATTGTCCACCTAAAATAAAACCTTTTTGTATTTCAGCTGTCAAAAACATATTTAAGTTTAATAAACGTAGGAAAATTCAATACTAGGCCGGCAGTGGCCTACGGAAAACGAATAATAAAATGAGAAGCTGTCTATGGGATGAAAACGATTGGGAATCTTTGATATAACCCGTTACATACATGTATGTGCATAGAACTATTATGTATTACATAAATAATCTCTCACAATTATGGAATTCCAAGATGTGGTCTTGATTCTTCCTGTAACAGTCTTTCCCGTAAGGACATCCCTTTTTTCCCCGGTCGCTCATTTTATTCTGTAAATGGATACCTACTTAAGTATTTTGATTTATTTTTGGTTACTTTTTAATAAAAAGGAAAGAAAGCCAGCTTACCCCCGAAAAGATGCGATTGTTTCTCTAACACTGTCTGCCGGAATACTAAATAATATTGTGCTGAATAATAATATGAAAAACGACCAGATATGTATTTATCTGCGAGATAATTCCTTATCTAAACGTTGATCAAATTCCTGGAAAATATAATTCCGACGCTATAAACCAAGCACTGGAGATCCGCGTGCACGCAAGACTAGCTTTAGAAAACCAACATTATTTATTATTACTTTTTTCCGTAGCATGGTGGTTAGTGGGTAAAAGGCCCTGGGTTCGATTCCCACAAGGTAAAACGATTCGCAGACGTAATTTCTGACATCCAGTATTGAAAGGAATTATTGTTTTTATTTTTTTTATAAGGTCAAGGGATCTCGCATCTCTTATGTCACTGCGACCATATTAGGTCTGTTGTGGCCTCCCTCCTTATTATAGCTCACTCTCAAGACCTACATGAGTCATGTAGGTCACGACCTGTCTCGATGGTAAGAGCTTCACCTTCTCGGAGTCTAGTAGTGGTCCTCCGAGGATGTGACTTCATTTGCGAGCGAGTGCGTCACAATTATAGAGAATGTAGATCGGTGTTTCGTTACCTATCCTCCATACAAAATCCGCATACTGGGGAGAATTTTTGTCATGAAAGGAAATACAGTAGGGGTGTGTATTTCTTTCAATACCGGATGTCAGCAATTATGTCGGCGAATCGTTTGATCTTCAGTGTTATGCGCATGACGTAAAAAAGAGGTGGACATGAGGAGAGCAGCATTTACTTGTTAGTGGATTATATATAACATTGCATGCATTGATTTACCTAAACTCCGAGAACAGAAGATCAAATTAAAAAACAGATTTGTTTCAACAATGGCTTAGAGTATTTTCAAATTATCAAACACATTTTACTTTAGAATTTTTATAATTAAATCGCCTTTTTTCTGGTATGGTAACCCCCCATAAGTCCCGGTAACCAAAGGTTAAATTTCACGTTGTTCAAGTATGTAGATACTTAAAATTCTCATTTTTTTAATGTAAAATTTGATAATTTTGATAATGCAGGAAAAACACAAGAATTAAAATGATAACGGTAGTTAGTGTCTATTTTTGTATAATTTCTTCAAAGCATATCACTATGTTTAAAAAAATGACTATTGTGTGATAAGACCTGCGACGAATGTGTCATTTTTTACAGGAAAAATTAATTGATAAGATTTATTGAAAAAAAGATAAACTAAGCAAAGAGAGATAAATAATATGCATTCCTGTGCATTAGTCACACTAATGGTGTTAATTTTAGTAGCTTTTTGTTTATTTCTACCGATCAGAGATGGCGCTACAATCTAACTTCATATGATAGTACAGGCTTCTGTTGTTTCCGGTCGAAATCTATGTACCTCTAACATCCGAACCCTCTCAAGACAGCATTGATGCATTACTACAAATATATATTTTTTAATTGTGGCATTCCTGGCAATCCACTAATCATCATGGCAACTTTTTCTGGAGCCGCTCTAAACAGGGAATTAGTGCTACAGTGGAACCACTCCCAGTTCAACTTTTTAAGCCAGGTCTTGTACCTTCTTTATGTGTCATGTCAGGTCCCCCTGATGTCGACTATCACTTGAGAGTAGCAGGGAGGGCAGAGAGGGCAGCTCTAACATATGCTGCATTTATATTCCACTTTGCCTAGTATAATACAATATGTATTAATGCGTATTTCTTCCCCTTATAAAATAGCCAAAGAACTTAAGCTTTCATTTCTCTGCAGTACCGATAGAAAATTTAACTAACTATCTCCATTGTGGCAGTTTGGGTGAGAGTCCATGGCACAGATGTAGCAAGGTACAATTCTCACACGCAGGCAGATTGGGATTTAATTTACTAATATGTACTGAGGATGAGGGTGAAAGATATTACTGATAGAAAATTTAACTAACTATCTCCATTGTGGCAGTTTGGGTGAGAGTCCATGGCACAGATGTAGCAAGGTACAATTCTCACACGCAGGCAGATTGGGATTTAATTTACTAATATGTACTGAGGATGAGGGTGAAAGATATTACTGATAGAAAATTTAACTAACTATCTCCATTGTGGCAGTTTGGGTAAGAGTCCATGGCACAGATGTAGCAAGGTACAATTCTCACACGCAGGCAGATTGGGATTTAATTTACTAATATGTACTGAGGATGAGGGTGAAAGATATTACTGATAGAAAATTTAACTAACTATCTCCATTGTGGCAGTTTGGGTGAGAGTCCATGGCACAGATGTAGCAAGGTACAATTCTCACACGCAGGCAGATTGGGATTTAATTTACTAATACTGAGGATGAGGGTGAAAGATATTACTGATAGAAAATTTAACTAACTATCTCCATTGTGGCAGTTTGGGTGAGAGTCCATGGCACAGATGTAGCAAGGTACAATTCTCTCACGCAGGCAGATTGGGATTTAATTTACTAATACTGAGGATGAGGGTGAAAGATATTACTGATAGAAAATTTAACTAACTATCTCCATTGTGGCAGTTTGGGTGAGAGTCCATGGCACAGATGTAGCAAGATGCAATTCTCACACGCAGGCAGATTGTGGTTTAATTTCCTTATACTGAGGAGGAGGGTGAAAGATATTACTGTTAGAAAATCTAACTACCACGTCGCTTCTTCATAGCTGTAGGCAAAGAAAATATAACGCCACACCACTCTGTATCTGCAAACAATCTTCACCTTTTCCACATTCATGCATCTCCTCGCACATACCAGCCAATTATTCCGGCTCCTGACCTGGCCACTTGTCAAGTTTCCTCCGCTTCTATTTCTAACTATATTCGCATCAAAAATTAGTTTTATTTTAATTTTTTCACATATTCTTCCCACGTGTCCAAATCGTCCCACATTTTAAATCACCCTTGATGATTTTATCAACATGTAGTGCTTTTCTCAGCCTTGCACTCTCTCCTGACATGTCCAATGGAACATCTGTTGTATGTACATGGTTTTTCCGCACATTCTCTCCTTACTTGTCCATTGGAACATCTGTTGTAGGTGGTTTTTCAACACCGAGAGATCGCATTTCGCCCGCTATCAGCCTAGTTCATTATTATTTTGACAACTCCGCACTTCACTTCGTGTGGGTTGGAACCGTTACTGCTATATAGGAAAGGAAATGGAAAGAGAAAAGGAACATCGGTAAGAATGTGATAGTTTAGATAACGTAACCTGTTTTATGTGCGGACTCTTTGTGAGGTGAAACTTTTAACCGGATTTATGAATATACTCTTATATGACCCGGTCAAAGTATTACACTTGCCTTTGGCATAACTGTTCACCTCTTCATACGAGCGCGACTCCTGGTAAGTCTACTTGGTGTGCAATGAGCATTGCGTACCGTTCACAGCCTTCTTCGGCATTCGTGTTCAACAAATTAAAGTGACAAATTGTTTGCAACTGCATTTATTAATTTTATAATATTAAGACTATACGGAACAACCTCAACAAAAAAAACTTTTTTTACTATGTATTACTAAAACAAAAACTAAGCGTACTTAATCTGTCCGGGAGTATAGCCATACATGTTCCTCCAAACAAAACATTCTACAAAGGAGTATGAGCGAACATGAACGCCCGCACTTATAACTAAAGCCCTGTGACATTTATTTCTAAAACGGCACTTGTACTGCCATCTGTAATTTAATTTGTACACTAAAACCACACTGGATTATTTTTCTGTTTTACCCACGACATTTTACTTAAAACAAAGTTTGTGCAACGTCATGGTAATGACGCTGTCAAAGAAAACACACAAAATAAAACATGGATAATTTTTATATAAATCATGTTCACTGGTGTAATTAAAAAAACTCACTCTCAGATACAGTTTTGTCTGCTGAAACTCAATCCCGGACAGGTTAATATTATGTCTTATGTACTAAAAACTAACATGAAATATATCATTTTATTTTAAACAAACAATTAGAGTATATTTTAGCAACAACTGAACTCTTTGAATATTACAATACAATTTGAATTTTTCCAAAAATTACATAATAAAATTAATTAGCAAACTTAAATTTATATAACATATTTTAAGTAAAACAAGGTATGAAGTATGTTCCTCAATAATAATATTTACAATACACATTATCCTATATAGAATGGTAAACACAAGTGCGTATAGCAATCACTTAAGCCAGCCAATGATAGGTCGTTAGCCGTGCAAATGCCCAGACTTTCATATTCCCTTAGAATAAAAAGATAATACATCATGATACATGTTCGTGTTCTATCGAATCCTTGGAAGTCTGAATTCCAGGTTATAATATGTTTAAAATAAAGCAAGAAATAATATGTTAAAACTACGTCAAAGCTAAGTCATAATATGTTTGAACTATATCATATGTCTAAACCAAGTCATAATATGTCAAAGCCATATCAAAATATGTTAAAACTATGTCATAATATGTCTAAACCAAGTCATAATATGTTTAAACTTAGTCATATAATAATATGTGTAAACCAAGTCATAATATGTTTAAACTAAGTCATAATATGTCAAAGCCAAGTCATAATATCAGGGCTGTGGAGTCGGAGTAGGAGTCGTAAAAAATGAGTGCCCCAACTACTTTTTCGTTAAAATTTAAAATACATTTTCAAAATTATTATTGTGAATGTGCATTGTGCACGAATATTAAGCTTGCAGGCGCAAATCGCGCCGATATGGTGAATCACCGAGATCCATTTAATGCATAAAGTCTACAAAAATGTGTTTGTCTCCTTTCAAAGAGCATTTGTTTCTCATTTTATTCGCACGCAATTTGCGCGCATTTTTTTCCAGTCATTCTGCAGTGGTCACGTCCACATGTTGACATCATTGCGTTACATAAACAAAATTCTCTCAAGTTTCTCTATCAATTTTTATAATAGCAGGGATCAGAGGTATGTTTCCTTTGTAATAACAAAAAAATGACTTTATGCGAAGTAAACAACCCGATGAAATTGAGTTTTTTAGAGTCGGAGTCATGTTGTTGGTAAATATAGGAATCTGAGTCAGAGTCTTGTTTTACTCCGAGTCCACATCCCTCAATACATAATATGTTTAAACTAAGCCATAATATGTCTAAACCAAGTAGAGCCTTATGACACTATTAATGAATGATTAACATGTTGGAAGATAGTTGATTTATTTATTGACGCCTCTTCCGGGAATTGTTAAGGATATTGCACTTTACGCTATTTCCCTGTTATTGCTTCCCTGACCTTTGTAAACATACCTAGAAAAGGAAGATGAAACATTCTAACATTCACATGTGTCAGACACAGACAAAGGTCAATAACTCGATAAATAACTATTTTCTAAGGAGTTGAGTTTGGCGAAATGCATTTATTTATTTATTCTTAACATTACGCTTAAATGAATAACAATAAACTTTTTTTATTTATTGTTTCGGCATTAACTTTGTGGTAAGACATGTTACAATGATTGAAGAAAACACTTGTTTTTTACCATTTGAGTTTTATTATAGACTACATGTTTCAGAAGTTAAACTTCCATCATTCAGGTCTGTATAGTAACTAAAATATAAAATATAAAATTGTTCTATAAATAAGGAGAGGAGAAAGTAAGGGGAAGGGGTTAGTCAAGGGGCGGAGTTTGAAAGCAAAGGAAAAATGGAAAGCAAAGGTGAAGAATTTTGAAACAATATATTATTTAATAAATTATTATTAGAATTAAGGTTTTTTTGGATTTCTAAATTTTCAAGATAATTCATAATTTGGCCTTTATATGGAACAAGGTGTAATAATTTTAATTTATGAGAGTGAAATGAGTGATCAGTATCTATTATGTGATTTGCAAATTCCGAAAAATAATTACTAACAAGACCGCTATGATGTTCTTTAATTCTAATCTTTGAATTTCTCGCAGTTTGGCCAGTATATTTTTTATCACATATTTCATAAACACCACTTTTTTGCAATAAATCAATTTTAGATTTTGAGTTATCGAGGATTTTATGTAAATTATTATTTGTATAATATGCAGGTTGGATATGGGAGGGTAAGATTTTCGAAATATTTTTAGTTATTGAACCCGTATATAAAATTTTTCGCCAAGATTTATTTTTGATTGAATCATTATTAGGAGCTGAATATATGTATTTTTTGGTTAAATTATTTTTAATTTAATTTATCTATTAGTGCGCTATTATACCCGTTGTTTTTTGCTATTACTTTAATTGTGTTTAATTCCCGATTATAATTTGAGTTACTGCGGGGGATATTAATTAGTCTATTTAATAATGAATGGAAACTGGCCATTTTATGTGAAATAGGATGAATGGAATCAGCTGGAATGACTGTGTCAGTGTGTGTAGGTTTACCATATATACTAAAATCTAATTTATTATTTATAACTTTAATCGATAAATCAAGAAAATTCAGGGTATTATCGTCATTTTTTTCCATAGTAAATTTAATATTATTATGTAATGTGTTGATGTGGGTGAGGAATGAATCTAGTTGTCTATCAGTCCCAATAAAAATACAAAAAATGTCATCAACGTACCTAAACCATCTAAAAATACATGTTTTTACAATAGGATGACTAGAATTTAATAATTCTGTCTCACAATCATTAAGGAACATATCAGCTAATACTGGCGAAAGAGGAGAACCCATTGGGAGTCCGTCTCGTTGTTCATAAATTAAGCTATTAAATTCAAAATAATTTTGAGATGTACAAATATCATAAATTCTAGTCATTTCTTTTACATACAAATCATCTAAATCTGAATCACATAATAGTTTCATAAAAACACTTATGGCGTCTTCTATTGGGACGCCCCTTGACTAACCCCTTCCCCTTACTTTCCCCTCTCCTTATTTATAGAACAATTTTATATTTTATATTTTAGTTATTATACGGACCTGAATGATGGAAGTTTAACTTCTGAAACATGTAGTCTATAATAAAACTCAAGTGGTAAAAAACAAGTGTTATCTTTAATCATTGTAACAATAAACTTGAAAGAAAATCAAATGAATTTAGGTATATAATCATATACGAATACATATATACATGTTAATATGCCGTAGAGTGTGAATTACTAACTCCCAGAATAAAAGACTGCTTTCTGGAATTGGGGTATAACGCTCTAAGGAAAATGAGCAGTTTATAGTTGTCATTAGTACTCACCCTTTTGTCTCTCGCGGATTTCTAACAATGTGTCCAACTGCTTAATGATTTTATCCTTATATTTTACATCAGACGGAATATCGTAGGATCCCCTTCCTTTATATTTTTCTAAAATCATGTCCACTAAAAAAAAAACAATCTTCAGATGTAACCACATGAGCGATGTTTACTACCGTACTAAGCGCAGATAAAATTGATCTATTAAGACGTATTTAGTTTAGTATTCTCGGATCCTCGCTAAACGCTGCCATCAAGTTGGCCCAGGACCGGGAAGAATGGAGAGGGACTTGTGCACCAAGTGCCTGACATTCCAGAAGACCACGACGCTCAGCATTGAGCAAGAAGATGAAGAAGAAGTTTAGTTTTTTTTGAAGCTTTTGATTCTGTCGAGTTCTTATTATTCAAAGAGAAAGACAAAAAAATATGGAACTGAGCAGATTGATAGTGCTCTGTTTCAAGCAAGCTACACTTAAACTGACCAGATTAACAATGCTGTTTCAAGCAGACAATACTGAAGGAGGAGTAAATGGCTATGCTCCACATATGACAAATGTTGCAAATAAAATTACAAAATTATACTTACGATGTGGATGAAAATATTTTGTTAGGTGTTTTTCAGATGTGTCGATGCATTTTTCATTAAAACAGCCAGGACGCGATTGGGATCCTAGGCAGAAAAATATGTTATTAGTGAAATGACCGCACCCTGAGCTACCTCGCTTACCTCATCTGTATCCCAAATATATTGTTATGCGGGCATGGAAAGGGAAGATGCCAGCAATGACTAAAGCACCGGGGGTTGCATACCCGAACTCATTAAAATATTTTTCAGTCTACGTCATTCAGTTTGATGGGTCCCCGTATAATAATGGTCGCATGAAAGCAATTTTGATATTTTATAATCGTTTGCAAAAAAAAAATTAATATACCTAGCAAATATAGTTAAAATAATTTTACAATAGGCTAGGCTTAACCCTTTCCGGTCCTATGTCGAATGTCATTCGACATCGACTTTATTCCGGTGAGTCCTATGTCGAATGTCATTCGACATCGACTTTATTCCGGTGAGTCCTATGTCGAATGTCATTCGACATGGACTTTATTCCGGTGAGTCCTATGTCGAATGACATCTCAACATAGATGAAGAAGAATATGGAATTCTGGGCGTTTACATTTGGGGTTGGCCGTACAGTGCAATGTAGGGGAGTCTGGATGGTTCCATTCTCCTCACATGGTCAGCTCGCTCGGCTACCAGAACGGTAGCCGAGCGAGCAGACCACGACATTACTGAGGTGGATAATACAATACTAGTGTTTTTTTTTTTTGACATCTCAACATAGTTGAAGAAGCATATAGAAGTCTGGGCATTCACGAGACTTACGACCGTCATAGGCATGAAAAAGTTTCAGCTCAATAAAATGCTTCTGTCATCTCACCAAAAGATGTCTCTAGTGAAATTCTAGTGATTGAAGCACCACGTTTCAAAATTGAAACATATATATAGAAGTTCCAAGAATTTGAGTAGTGTGGTTATCAATCATGGGTAGAATTGGTGAATGTTACACGTGTGTCAAGTGGTCACTTAAACCAACCTATGACGGGTCGTAAGCCCCGTAAATGCCCAGACTTCCATATTCTTCTTCATCTATGTTGAGATGTCAAAAAACATATAAAACACTAGTATTGTACTATCCACCTCAGTAGTGTCATGGTCAGCTCGCTCGGCTACCGTTTTAGTGGTCCCAGGTTCGATGCCCCTGGGGGGATTAAATAAATATACGTGATTTTTTCACTTAAACATTTATTCAATATTACCCTGGACTGGTACCTGAAGCGGAGGGCTGATCACCTTTCCTTCATATGTTAATGATCAAGACAACACTGCGTTTATATGATGCAGCGCCCTATGTACCATCGGTGTGCGGATGAAGGTTTGTAGAAGAAGAATTGTATTACGAGGCAAAGTGGCAAGTAAATGCATGGGAAGGAGACGTGTATCGTATTGCACTGCAGTAGTAGATCGCTGTTTAGAGGGAATGCAAAATGGCAATTTTTTGTTATTAGAGGGATTAGCATTCTCCGAGGTCGATTCCCAGCTGTCTTTGGTGGTCTGCCCGGGAGTCGTCTACCTTGGGGTTGGCCGTACAGTACGATGTATGGGAGTCTGGATAATTCAATTCTCTTCACATGCGCATACCATTGTCTCCTTCGTTACCTACCCACCTAACGACATCTTTGATCTCGCATATCATCCATCATCCTGGCGTTTCTTGTTCTGTCTCGTAGACTCTTGCCTGATACACTTCTTAGAGACCTCATTTTTGACACTCTAAGCGTTTTGTTAAGTACCTGAAGCATTTCCACCGGCGTTGGCTTTAGCATTCTCTATTTCGGTATTATTGAGCAGCAGTAACAACTGCTGCTCGGCGTTGCCCCTCATCAAATGGCTCGGAATGCAGCTTGGACCAGCCACCTTGAATTTCCATATGAGACTCTCCACTGGAATAAAATAAACACATTGCAATATCAAGGATTGTGATAAGACTGCCATTTTCCATTGCGGATAAGTTGTGTCCCACAGTATTTAGCCAGAAATTAAGTGTTAGTTGATATATGATATTGTTTACTTAAATATCTGTATGAAAACACGCGCACACATCGCTCATTCCTCTCAAGAACGTCATAAATCAAAAAACTTGATTTTTAGGAGAACATTTTTAAAGTTTAAAAATATAATACAATGTATTAAAAATAAATATCAAGCCACTTATTGAACTTTGTTACTGTGCAACAGATTTTTCTCCATTTGAAAAATACACATTATGTAAATTCAAAAAAATATTTAAAAACACCTTTTCTTCAAAATGCAAAAACAACATTTTCCGCCCTGTAGCGGGTAAATATTAAGATAAAAATATGCCAATTTTGCTGGGATATAGTACATTTTCTGGGCATTCCAAAAACATGCAAAACTAAAAAATTGTCGATTTTTGTTTATGACGTTCTAAAAAGGAGTGAGCGACATACACACACATGCATGTATATGTATGTGTGCGTGTGTATATGTATATGTATATATATATATATATATATATATATATATATATATATATATATATATATATATATATATATATATTTGTCCGCCTCCGTAGCGTGATGGTCAGCACGCTCGGCTACCGTTCTGGAGGTCCCGGGTTCGATTCCCAGGGGGGGTCAAATAAATACAAGTGTTTTTTTCACTCTAATATTTATTCCATATTACCCAGGACTGGTACCTGAAAAGGAGGGCTGATCACCTTTCCTTCATGTGTTAACGATCAAGATAACACTGCGTTTGTATGATGCAGTACCTTACCTAAGAAATACGATATGCCATAGCATACAAATACTTACAATGCTCATGTTCAAATTTATTGAAATGCTCGATATTTGTGTTGTGACATTTCTCACCGTACACGCATTTATCACGATTCTCTACAATAAATAAAAAATAATGATTACATATATATTTTAAAAAAACACATCCATTTAAAATGTAATTTCATTTGGCTCTAAACAAAAATATAAATATATAATTTTGAAGATTTTCACAATCCTAAGAAACATTTAATGTATTTTATTTTATTTTTTTAGAAATGCGGTTAAAAAAAAATGAGTATAAGTGTTTCCTTATATAATACAGTACTGTACTTGTATGTATTGTTTACATAAAATAAATTGCCCAAATACATACTTCATTTACTACATTTTATTTATTAACCTTTACTGCATACATGAAAATAAAAATTAACAAGTACAAACATATACAGTAATTTGCAGATAATTTAACGACATAATACGGAAAAATACTTTACCAAGGCAAAAAGCTGTCTTTAACCTTTCCCTTCTAGTGCTAAAATAAAATTTGCGTCCCGGTGTTGGGTAGTTACTACACAATTTAAAAAAATAGCGATTTTAAATGGGAAAAATACGGATATTCATAGCTAATCCCCTAAATAAATTATAAATTAAGTAAAAAATTATAATGATTTAGATTTATTTGCTGAAAACATTAAAAAACCATCTGACAACGCTCACGGAACAAGCATAGGTCCACTCTTGTGGGAAGCTCAGGAGCTACTGAACGCTAGCCAGAGAACATTGAGCTTTGAGCTCCTCAAGCTTGCACAGTGCAATTATGTAAGAGTGAGATGCGAATATAGTGTTGCGGTTGTTGCACACTCTTCACGCGCTGTTTATATATATAATACCTCTGATGTACCCCATAAATTCTGAATATTATTGATATTATTTTTTAAATCAACGCGTAAATATGTTATGGAGGAATATCTAAAATCTTAGCGTTGTATTTATTATATTTATAGAGATATTAAGGGTATTACAAGGTAAACAACACCGAGAAGGGAAGGTTTATGAAAATCAACTAGCCGGCTTTGCAAAAACTGGCTCTTTTTTGGCTGCCAGGGTGTGACCGCGTTATCCGGACTGTGGAGTTTTCGTGACTCTACTATATTGCGCAAGTTTTATAATGGAGTGGATGAGTAAATTTTACTAAGTTCAGTTTCAGTTCTACATATCAATCAACATATTAAGTTTCCATACTGTTTTTTTCATGTCTCTTGCTCCTTGCGCCTGTGTCGTCTGGTTTGGAAGTATTGCGACGCGTGCCTTTTCTGGTCGTCTCGGGGGAAGGTGGTGGTTTTTTAGTCTGCTTTTTGGTATTCTTAAAGTCAATACCGCTGTCCAAAATAATGCCCAGCTGGTTTTCAATATTTTCTTCGTCTCTAAATCTATGAGGAATATCGTATGGACCTCGTCCCGAATATTTCTGCAAGATCTTCTTCACTGTAACATGACGCATGTTTATTGTCACTTTGATTCAAGTAATTCAGGAAAACAACATATAATAACCAACATCTTGCGAAAAATAGTAGAACTGCAGAATCAGGATACAAAGATTTTGAGACAGCCATGATGTCGTGGATAGATCGTGAACACTAATACTACTTACCCGATTCTAAAATAACTCTTTTAACCTTTAACTGCTGAGGTGGGGGCCGCTCAAGCCTTGAGAAAGTAAAATTGCTGAATTATTCCCTTCCCCCCCGCATGACACACTCGTACCTTCTAGTATTATTAAATATAAGCACACACACACACACATATATATATATGTATATATATATATATATATATATATATATATATATATATATATATATATATATATATATAAATATATAAATATATATATATATATATATATATATATATATATATATATATATATATATATATATAAATATATAAATATATATATATATATATATATATATATATATATATATATATATATATATATATATATATATATATTATATATATATATATATACGGAGCTCTGAGGTCCCCACGTCAGTGGTTACGTGAAATTTAACCCACCTCAGTAGGTGGGTTAAATTTCACGTAATATATATATATATATATATATATATATATATATATATATATATATATATATATATATATATATATATAAATATATAAATATATATATATATATATATATATATATATATATATATATATATATATATATATATATATATATATATATATATATATATATATATATTATATATATATATATATACGGAGCTCTGAGGTCCCCACGTCAGTGGTTACGTGAAATTTAACCCACCTCAGTAGCTAAAGGTTAAGCACATACAACTTCATATGAGATAAGAAATAACATAAAAGCAAACTCACAGTGAGGGTGAGAATATTTCTTGAAGTGTTTCACCTTAGTGCTGGTGCAAGATTCCCCTCTATCGCACTCACTCAGTTCACTCTCATCTGCAACATACAACAATAATTCCACATTCTACCTGTTTATATGAATGTGCATATTCCAACAAAAGAGAGGCGTTTCTCGTTCCACCCATAGTGTAATATTTGACAATGAGTAACAGTTCCAGGCGAACGGAGCGAGAGTCGACACACAAAAACAGGTGGCCTGGCCCAAACCCTTTCCACAGAGTGGCTGGACATCGGGGTTTCTACACAAATACTATTCCATGTTCGATCGTTGTATATCGAGCTCCAATATGTGGGAACCAGAGTCTCTGTTTTGTATTTTATTGGAATATACATTTGTAATCAACCGACGTGATAGTTGCATGAATGACTGGGCAAATGTGTATTTGCCATGTGCGCCATTTTCATTTGTTTAAATGAAAATTGCGCACATGGCAAATATGCATTTGTCTTAAAAAGTTTCGTTAATATTAAAAGGATAAAAATCAAGTCAAAAACCATGATACAAATGCAGGAAATTCTACACTCGGACAACTGTGCACATGAAAAATACACAGACAACAACCGAACAACAATGATTGCGCAATCATTCCGTGTGCATTTGTCATGGGCACATTGTCGTGTGTGCATTCGTCTTATGCACAGTTGCATGTGTGCATTCGTCTTATGCACAGTTGCATGTGTGCATTCGTCTTATGCACAGTTGCATGTGTGCATTCGTCTTATGCACAGTTGCATGTGTGCATTCGTCTTATGCACAGTTGCATGTGTGCATTCGTCTTATGCACAGTTGCATGTGTGCATTCGTCTTATGCACAGTTGCATGTGTGCATTCGTCTTATGCACAGTTGCATGTGTGCATTCGTCTTATGCACAGTTGCATGTGTGCATTCGTCTTATGCACAGTTGCATGTGTGCATTCGTCTTATGCACAGTTGCATGTGTGCATTCGTCTTATGCACAGTTGCATGTGTGCATTCGTCTTATGCACAGTTGCATGTGTGCATTCGTCTTATGCACAGTTGCATGTGTGCATTCGTCTTATGCACAGTTGCATGTGTGCATTCGTCTTATGCACAGTTGCATGTGTGCATTCGTCTTATGCACAGTTGCATGTGTGCATTCGTCTTATGCACAGTTGCATGTGTGCATTCGTCTTATGCACAGTTGCATGTGTGCATTCGTCTTATGCACAGTTGCATGTGTGCATTCGTCTTATGCACAGTTGCATGTGTGCATTTGCCATGCGTATAGTTGTTGTCCGTGTATTTTTCACCTGCACAATTGTCTGAGTGTAGTATTTCCTGCATTTGTATCGTGTTTTTTTAGACTTGATTTTTATCCATTTGATAATAACAAAACCTTTTAAGAATTACACCCCACAGTAAGTAGAACGGCAGCTTAAAGTATTAATAATTACCTTCACTCTCTTCATGGGACGAATCTCTTCTAGATTTATGTCCACCTTTCGACTTGGACTGATCTGAAATGAGTTAATTCACATAAACTCATTCCATAGTGAGTCACACTCGTGCATAAATTAAAGTCTTAAAAATATTTTAACTTATAAAAATAAAATTTTACTTGGTAAATATCACTAATTCTTAAAGTCTATTGAAATACCTGTTTCCATGCATTCTGCATCATTTTCATACGCCAAATGGATCGAAATAAATTTTAAGAAATAGTGGTACTTTCGGACCCTTATCCGCACCCCAATGGTGCATAGGGCACTGCATCATATAAACGCAGTGTTATCTTGATCGTTAACATACGAAGGAAAGGTGATCAGCCCTTCACTTCAGTGAATTACCTAACGTCCAAGTGACTCTGAAATCTAGCTACGGCTTATGCAACACCGTTTATCATGTCCCTACTCAGGCTTCAACTTTAAAAGTTTCATAGCCTATGCCTACTTGTGAGTGGATTTACTCTTTATGTTTAAAGTTACTATAATTTCATGTAATTCATGAGTGAAAATTCTAGGCAAAAACACTCGCTCCCTTCACTTCAGGTACCAGTCCAGGGTTTATATTGAATAAATATTAAAGTGAAAAAATCACTTTTATTTATTAGACCCCCCTCTGGGAATCGAACCCGGGACCTCTAGAACGGTAGCCGAGCGTGCTGACCATTACACTGCGGAGGCGGACAGTGGTACTAACCGAGTAAAATTTAAATTAAAAACACATAGATATTACCACAAAATAACTACCGAATCAATTAAATTAAATTTTAAGTTTAAAAGATTTTCGTATTGTATTTGTTATAATTATGGAGCTGCTTGGGAGTAATTTCTTTATCAGGAAAGATTGCAGATAGAATAATCAGGAGATGTTAAATGCAGATTATTTAACAAAGCACATTCCAGGAATTATTATCAGCTTATGGTATGTATATGAGATGATTACATATGACCTGTCATGGATTGGCAGATAATATAAAACACTCTCCTTATCATTCATCATTCACTTTGTGTAATACCATGTAAATAACAATAATAATTTGTGTAATATCCTGTCCATCAAACCTCCTCCCTCAGTTTTCCTTTCTACCTCCTTCCCTAAACTCCACTTTTCCTTTGCCTTCCTTATTATCATCAATTTGTAATTTATGTTTTTTTTTCAAATGTTCAAGCACTATCTACCCTCTGATTGGAAACAGGTATATATGGTATCAAACATTTTTAAAAATATCGCTAGTCTGTTTTTGGTTGGTTGGATGATATTGTTTTTAGCAATAAGCCCGCATTTCTTTTTTGCACATGAAGTTTTTTTTAAAAATTAGATAATCTAGTCTTTGTTTAGATAATCCAGAAAAAATATAAATAAGTAAAGCAATTAGTAAAGACTAGCTAACTAACTAACCATCACGCTGCTACCACTATACATAATACCATGCTACCACTATAATACTATATGCTATAATACCACTAAATGAGTTTTATTAGCATTACGCACGACTAGTTTCGAAAACTACAGATCTTTTCATGTGCAGTTGAAAAGTAATAGTAATAGTCATGTGTAATGAAACAAAACTCATTAAGTGTTATTTTAAACTAACTAACTAACGAGAATAGAACGCCACACCACTCTGTCTTTGCAAACATTCTTCGCCTCTTCCACGTTCACGCATCTCCTCATACATACCCGCTGATTGTTACGACTCTTAACCTGACCACTTTCAAGTATTTGGCATACCTGATCGTGCCATGTTTTTCTCGGTCTTCCTCTGCTCTTTTTTCCACTTACATTCGCCTCATAAATATGTTTTACCGTTCTTTCCCCACTCATTCGTTCTACATGTCCAAACCATCTCAACACACCTTTCTTAATTTTATCGATAATGCTTATCTCAGCTTTGCATTCCTTCCTTATTTCACTATTCGCACATCTATCATACATCGTTTTGTCGCACATTCTTCTGAGAGATCGCATTTCGATTGCATTCAGTTTACTTTCATCCTTCTTTTGCCAACTCCATGTTTCACTTCCATATATTGGAGTTGGAACCATATAAATATAGCACCAAGCACCAAGGCACAAGCGGCTTACGTCTCTAAACCTGATAAAAAATAAGCAATTAAATTTAACTACAAGTCCACTTTTAAAAATATTCCCACTGTGATTCATTTGTCTTCATTCAATTTTTACTTTTGTAAAAATTTTCATTTTAATCTACATTTGACCTGATGATTGAATGATTATTCCGAAACTGGTAGTCACGAAATAGTGTTATTTAAAGTTTATTAAAGTGGTATACACAAAGTGAATGATGAATGTTAAGGAGAGTGTTATATTACCGTACCACAAAGTTAACAATGCTTTTAATATACAAAATAGATAATATATCGCTCACTCCTTTCAAGAACGTCATAAATCAAAAATCGTCAATTTTCAGTTGTGCATGTTTTCGGAATGCCCAGAAAATGTACTATATCCCAGCAAAAAAAGCATATTTTTAACTTAATATTTACCCGCCACAGGGCAGAAAGTGTTGTTTTTGCATTTTGAAGAAAATGTATTGTTTAATTATTTTTTTGAACTTACTGAATATTTTTCAAATGGAGAAAAATCGTTCAGGTTTTACCTAAAAAGATCTGTTGCACAGTAAAAAGTTCAATAAGTGCCTTGATATTTATTTTTAATACATTGTATTATATTTTGAAACTTTAAAAACGGTCTCCTGAAAAATCAAGTTTTTTGATTTATGACGTTCTTGAAAGGAGTGGGCGATATATGTAACTTGTAAGATACAAATGTTTTCTTGATTATACAAAAGTATGGCGATGATGGATTACCTTGTAAAAGAAAAACACTTGGTTTTTAGCACTTGAGTTCATTTTAATTTAACGACTAGTTCTTCAGGTCTAAATGTAAACTCAGTTTACATTTGGACCTGAAGATGGAAGCATAGCTTCTGAGACGAGTCGTCATAATAAAAACAAGTGCTTTTCTTTTATTTCATCATGTCTTACCACAAAGTGAATGCTAAAACAACAAATAACATGGATTACCTTTATCACTCGCGTGTCCCTTTTTCCTCGGAGTCCTGGATTCTTCCTCTGAAGATTCAGACTCTTGGCTGGATGAAGAGGAGTCCCGGTTCCGGTTCTTGAGGGCCTTATGTTTATTTCTCCTCTTGTTTTTTTCGTCAGAATCAGATTCATCATCTTTATCTGACGAGGAATCTCTCATTGTATGCATCATTTGCAGCTGTTTTTCAACGGCGTCATTATTGAGCAATTTTTTCGGGATTTTGTACGGTCCACTTCCTTTATAATTCTCCAAAATTTCTTCCACTAAAAAAAATCGCCATTCAAAATCACCATTGTTTGACAACATTTATTTTTTAAAAATATTAACAGAATACCAATAATTTACTAGAAATCCGTTTCTGCAAATCCAGACTCGCGCAAAGACACTCATTTTTGATAGCTCCAAAACTGTTTAATTCATTCCACAAAGACTATATGTTAGACATTAATTACCTAAGTTTGCTTCGATTTAAAAAAAAATAAATTATTTATTGAGAAAACAGAACTAAGTACCTTCTTATTTAAACGTACAACTCATATGGCATATATTTGCTAACATTTTTTTATGTTCATCTTTTTTATTGTTTTGTTTTCTGTTAAAATCAAATATTTGTTGTTTATATTAGCACTTTTAATCTAATTTTATTTCTGATAATATCTATTGGATTCTTTCCAGTGCCCTTTATTATAACCTAAAATATAATGTATACCCACACCCCCCACATACCCCACACACCCCACACACAGGCCATGGAAACCGCCCGCAAACCAATTTAGAATATTTACTTTCCTAGCTTTTGTGAGGAAATTCATATCTGTAATAGATTTTAATTACCTAATTTTGACAACAACATTTTGAGTGTGTCCAAATATGTGTTCACAAATCTGGATTATCTTTATACGAGTTATTTTTCATATTATTTTTTGTCATCTCATCAAAGTTGAAGAAGAATCCATATTCTATAAGTCTGTCTATAACTTCCATAAGTCTGGGCATTTACGGGACTGACCACCGTCATAGGCTGGTTTAAGTGATCACTTTAGACACGTGAAGTTTCTTTTCGTCTCACCAATAGATGTCTCTAGTGAAGTTCTACTGATTCAAGAACAATGAATCTAAATTGGTTCATATATATAGATAGAACTTCCAAGAATTTGAGTAGTGTGGTTGTTAATAATGGGTAGAATTGGTGAATGTTACACGTATGTAAAGTGATCACTTAAACCAGCCTACGACGGTCGTCAGTCCCGTAAATGCCCAGACTTCCATATTCTTCTTCATCTTTGATGAGATGTCAAAAAATAATACTCAATTCTACATTTCAATTACTTTGCGAGCATATTCGCGAAATTCACGAGCGAATCTTTTAATAACTTAGTAAAAAACGAATACAAAGCGAAAAACTCCTTACGGTGTGGATGCGATTCTTCACGAAAATGTTCAGCATTTAACCTATAACATTTGCTCCCGAAAGAGCATTCGGGTTTTCGTGACTTCGGCATTTTCGGTTTTTTCTTCAGCTGAAAAACAACAATATTGCATCAAAAACAGCACAAAACCTCTTTAAAACTTACCTTATTTTATATGACAGTCAATAATAATGCCCAAAAAGAGGTAGAAAGATCAAAAAGTCCATAAAATATATAAAAATAAATATCATGTCATACGGAATATGGAATAGATAAGAATGCGGGTGACAGGCCAAAGACTAACTCATTTGTATACGACAGTCCGAATCAAAGATTTTACAATGGGACCTCTCATACAAGCAAAAAGGGGTTCGGTGCCTCCGACACTCTTTCCCGCGACTTTCGCCAGTCAAAACAAAAAATGTTTCGCCTAACGAGTGTTTCTCTTGATGAGTGAGATTCTGCAACGAATTATGCTCGTTATGAGAGGTTCCACTGTATTTTTAGTAGCCGAATGAAGAATACGTAAAAAGGGTATAATGAAACTGAGGCTGAGCTTAGGGACCATTACAAAATGCCCCAAACCTTTTCATAAATGTCACGTTTATAGTGGCCTAGCTTCATTTGAAGTTTAGAATGAAATGCATGTATATTGAATTTGAAATTTGTATTGTATTCGTAACTTTTATAGTATTGTTAACATTACATTCATATGAATGTTACAAATGTTATAAATAACAGAAATGTAACGTTATGTAATCAAATAAGTAAAAATGACTAACCACAATGTAAATGCTTTAAATATTAATAATAAATAATGATAATAAAACCCTTATCCGCACCCCAATGGTGCAAGGGCATTGCGTCATATAAACGCAGTGTTATCTTGATCGATTACACATAAAGGAAAGTTGATCAGCCCTCCGCTTCAGGTATCAGTCCAGGGTAATATTGAATAAATATGACAGTGAAAAAATCACTTATATTTATTTTACCCCCCTTGGGAATCGAACCCGGGACCTCCAGAACGGTAGCCGAGCGTGCTGACCATTACACTACGGAGGCGGACGAAATATATACATAGAGGAAAGTGCCTAGTTCCAGGTACCTACCCAAATATTTCGAGTTTAAAAATAAAGGAAAAATGGAAAGCAAAGGTGAAGAATTTTGAAAGTTTATGTTATTGATTCAATTATTCTTAAAATTCAAGTTTTTTGGGCTTTCTAATATTTTTTTAATAATTCATAATTTTGCCTTTATGTGGTACAAGGTGTAATGATCGTAATTTATGAGAGTGGAACGAGTGATTTGTATCTTTTATGCGCTTTGCAAATACCGAAAAAATAATTACTAACAAGACCGCTACGATGTTTTTTCATTCTAATCTTTAAATTAAAAACAAGTGTCTTATTTAATAATTTTTAACATGTCTTACCACAAAGTATAGAAATGCCGAAACAACAAATAAAATAGAGCAATCGTATTAAATTATATCAAAAAATGTAATAATTAAGTTAAATGAATGCATTCGAAATGCGATCTCTCAGAAGAATGTGCGACAAAACGATGTATAATAGATGTTCGAATAGTGAAATAAGGAAGGAATGCAAAGCTGAGATAAGCATTATCGATAAAATTAAGAAAGGTGCGTTGAGATGGTTTGGAACGAACGAGTGAGGAAAGAACGGTAAAACAAATTAATCAGGCGAGTGTAATTGGAAAAAGGAGCAGAGGAAGACCGAGAAAAACTTGGCACGATCAGGTATGCCAAATACTTGAAAGTGGTCAGGTAAGGAGTCGTAATAATCGTCGGGTATGTCCAAGGACATGCATAAACGTGGAAGAGGCGAAGAATGTTTGCAAAGACAGAGTGGTGTGGCGTTCTACTCTCTCTGCCTACCCCTGCGGCGTGATGGTTAGTTAGTTAGGAATGGAAAATAATGATTTTACTGACCTGTTGAAATTTCGCAACGTGTCGCTCTGTACGGAGTATAATCAGCAACTGACGACTCACAAATAATTGAAGCATACAATCATAGTTATAAATATAAATATATTATCAAGGAAATAAAATGTGAGTAATGCATGTGTAGTCGGCGTAATATGCCTCTTTGGGCGTAATTTAGATAAGAGCATTCTTGTGGTGACATCGGCGATCAAATTTTTAAAAAATACTCGTGAGAAAAAATATTCGTACTCGCTGGAAGTGAAATAGTTTTAATTTTAGATTTTATTCGTGCATGATTAAAATCAGGGCTTCTTTTTAACTCACCCTTCCCGGATTACTTCTAATAACCATCAATATCTCTATAAATATAGTAAATACAAGGCTAAGATTTTAGGTATTCCTCCGTAATATAACAACGTAATGATTTCAAAAATAATATAAATAATTATCAGAATTTATCGGCTACATCGGAGGTATTATATATATAAACAGCGCGTGAAGAGTGTGCGGGAACCGCGACACTATATTCGCATCTCACTCTTGCATACTTGCACTGTGCAAGCGTGAGGAGCTCAAAGCTCAATGTTCTCTGGCTAGCGGCTAACGGGCTTGCGGCTAGCGGGCTTGCGGCAGTAGCCCTTGGGCTTCCGACAAGAGTGGACCTAAGCTTGTTCCGTGAGCGTTGTCAGATGGTTTTTTAATGTTTTCAGCAAATAAATCTAAATCATTATAATTTTTTACCTCATTTATAATTGATTAAGGCCAGAAACTATGATTGTCTTTATTTTCCGATTTAAAATCGCCATTTTTTTTTATTGTAGTGACTACCCAACACCGGGACGCGTTTTTATTTAGCGCCGGAAATGAAAGATAAACAAAGTCCAGGAACTCACTTCACCAAAGCTTTTTACCAAAAAAATACATTCAAATATCATTTAAATAAAATTTTAAGTATCTTTTACTATCATTTTGACGAATGATATAAATATATATATTCAAAATATGACTTTCTTTTAAAATCATTATTAATATTTTATTATAACTTAATTATAATGGAGTCCGGTTTCGAAGCTAACCGGTAGACATTATAATTAAGTTATAATAAAATATTTATAGTGATTTTAAAACAAAGTTTTATTTCAATTATAAAATGGAAAATCACAAAGTTATTGCTCAAAATATAAATTATAAAGATATTAATATAGATTGCAATCACGTAAGCGCAAACATTGTTTCGTCAAATTGATTTTGATAATTGAATTTTTTAAATTTATTCCTGAAAAAAGGTGCCGGACGCCGGTCCATCGCGTTACATGAAATAAAAAGGCCTGAGTGTAATTAAAAAACCATGTATAATAAAACCTGTTGATTCTTCTCTAACATAACATTTGACGTAATTAAATTTTTTGCTTAAAACACCGTTTTTGTGTTGAAAAAATACATTTTTCGTCGAAACAGATGTATAGTTTTGATAAGAAAAGAGTTATTGAAAGATAAGGAGTGAAAAAATCTACATGAATCGTAAAACACCAAATCGGACGTGAAGTACCGTCCGGTTCTCAGCGCGGCCGGACGCTTACTGAATTCTATTATTGCCAGTAAGGCCTTAAAACACTGTTTTTGTATTGAAAAAAATAGTTTTTTAATAATAAATAAATGGTTTTGAAAAGAAAAGAGTTATTGAAAGGTGAAAAGTTTTATTTTTAAATACATTCTTAAAAAAATCCAGTTCCAATATTTTACATATATTCTGAAGAAAAAAAATATTCTGAAATAAAATTTGCGCAGAAACACGACTGGCCCCTAGCGCGGCCGGTCGCGTTCCGAGTTTGTACGTTTGAGATCTCAGCCTTAATAAAGAGAGATTTTCTTCAATTTAATTCCATGTCGCCATTTTGTAATCCAAGTCATCAACAAAACGGTGCTGAGATTACGTGGACAGGTCAGGAATAATAAGGCAGAGTGGTGTGACGTTCTATCCTCTCTTCCTACCCGTGCCTTATTAGTCAGCTAGTTATCAATCACCTTCAAGGTGACATTATGAATTTATGTACAAATACATACACATATGTACATGTGTCTGCTTACATAAGGTGAAAATTGATAAAAGGAATCAACTAAAATTGTAAGTAAAATAAAATTCTAAGAAGTACTTATCGGATTTTGCATGCCAATTCATATTTATCACATTACTATCAATTAATAAAATAATAATAACGGAAATTAAAATTGTACTCAGAACTGCTGATAAACTGATAAAGAAATGTGACAATAGAGTGGAACCTCTCACAACGAGCACCTCCCATAGTAAGTAATTTGCGTGACAAGCAAAAAAATGTAAAAAAGTTGCTCCTTTAACGAGCGATATTTCACATAACGAGTTACAGAGAGGGCAAGTCCCTTAGATTTCGCGTATGGTTTTTAATTTGCCACATTCCCTACAAAAGTGTTTGATTTGTCTTTCCTCAATACAGTGATAGTGAAGTAAATTCAATTCTCTAAATGGAGTCGATGCGCTTAGCCCAGTTACACCAAAGTGTAAACCCGTGTCCCATCAGGAACTATTAAATATAAATACAGTGAAAAAAAATGGCAAGTCCCTTTTTCGTGACATTCACTTGTGAGCCGGGACTACCGCGTCTGGACTCGAGGCGGATAGCCGTGAAAGAGCACAGCCAAGAGCAGCTTATGAAGTTGCATCGTGTTTCGCAGCAAGGAGAGCTTATTAGTGGAAGAGGAGGAAGTAGCCGAGCAACAATCTTCTAGCGCAATAAGACAAATTCGCATCCTATATTAAGAAGATCCATATTTGTCCGCCTCTGTAGTGTAATGGTCAGCACGCTCGGCTACCGTTCTGGAGGTCCCGGGTTCGATTCCCAGGGGGGTCAAATAAATATAAGTGATTTTTTCACTGTAATATTTATTCAATATTACCCTGGACTGGTACCTGAAGCGGAGGGCTGATCACCTTTCCTTCGTGTGTGAACGATCAAGATAACACTGTGTTCATATGAAGCAGTGCCCTATGCACCATTGGGGTGCGGATAAGGGTTTTATTATTATTATTATATTAAGAAGCATCACCCTAATAAGGAGGTGGCTATTCGTGCTACAAATATATTCAATGATAATGCTGTGACACAATTTCGACAAATTTTGAAACATCGGCAAAAACTAATGTCTTTAGACAATTTTTTAGTTTAAAAGGATTTATTGTTTCGCTCACTCCTTTCAAGAACATCATAAACCAAAAATCGACAATTTTCAGTTGTGCGTGTTTTCGGGATGCCCAGAAAATGTACTATATCTCAGCAAAAGCAGCATATTTTTACCTTGATATTTACCCGCTACAGGGCAGAAAGTGTTGTTTTTGCATCTTGAAGAAAAGGTATTGTTTAATTATTTTTTCAAATATACTAAATATTTTTCAAATGAAGAAAAAACCTTCAGATTTTACCTAAAAAGATATGTTGTATAGTATAAAGTTCAATAAGTGGCTTGATATTTATATTTAAAACATTTTATTATATTTTTAAACTTTAAAAACGATCTCCTGAAAAATCAAGTTTTTTGATTTATGACGTTTTTGAAAGGAGTAAGCGATAGGTATAAAAGAGAATTTTTTAAGGTGGGGACTTACCAGACCATTTCGTCATAATGTCGCTCGTGGCGAGCATCCGATTTCTGATGAGCACTCAGAATGCACTCAGCGCTCAGAACGTATTACGTTACAATGAAATGACTCCGGTCAGTCTCCACCTTTACATATTTTCTACAGTTACATATTTAAAAAAAAAAACATGTAGGGACCAACAAGAAAATATGACCAGATGAGGTTAGGATAGGTTTAGGTTAGGTTAGGTAGTCTATCACACTTTGGCTCCAAATATACAAGGTGAAATATAGTGCTCTTACATATGTATAAGAGAGAATACATTACATATTTTCTAGTGTTACATATTTAAAAAAAATCAAATGGGGTTGAAAAAAAAAAGAATATATGACCAGATGAGGTTGGGTTAGATTAGGTTATGTACTTTACCATTCTTTGACTCCATATACATAAGGTGAAATGTGTCGCTCAGTTTCAAAATCCGCCAAATCCAGTTTTATAAGATTTTAAAGTAAATACCACATCGAAATGCAAATTGTAGGTTTTATTGTTTAAAATATTAATATATTTGGAAACCCTGCTAGATTCCACGTAAAAAATACTTAAAAACAGCGTTGTCGTTCAAATTCCGCTATATCCATGGAACTTCCCTTCTGACCCATATCGGCCAATCAGAGAGCAGGGATAGTTCAAAAATCAAGATGGCGTCATTGTCGGTTTGTGTCTCGTAGAAGTGTTTTGTGCTTGTGTTATTTGTGGATTTTTAGTATAAATAATGACTGATTTGGCAAAAAACGTGGTGCAAGTTCCTCCTAAGGAAGCTAGAAAACGTGTTATCAATAAAAACAACTGAAAAAGGGAATTGAAACGTCAGAATCGGTGAGTCAAAAACTGCCTGTTATTTACATACAGCATGTTCTTCCATGTGAATAATTATCAACTTGGCGTTTTCTTGATAAAAACTTTTATGAGGATATTTTTAAACTAAACTAAATAATCTCGTTAACTGAAGCAAAACATTTTTTTTTCAGATAATTATCTAAACATTTACTCAGCTTGCCAAAGTGTAAACACGGAAATAACACATATAAATGTTCAATGCTTTCTATTCAAGAGGTATCAAGAATGCATCGTAATTTTTATATCTCTGTCAAAAAAATTTATCAAGATAATTATATATTACAGCATTGCCGTATGAAACAGTGTACAAGAGAAAGGCCAACATCCGGAACCAGAGGCCCTAAAGATATGAGTGTCAATTATTACATTTTATCATTAATCCACGAAAGCAAGTAAGAGATTTTTACTGAAACGTGGAAGACGAAATGTGAGCGTGCAAGGAGAAGAAAATGATAAGCATGACTTTTGTCGACCAAAAATAGTTGTCAATTAGATCCTTCAATATTAAGAAGAGGAAATAAAATTGCACCTCTCAAAATCAAAGATGTAATTTCATTGCTGACAAAGCACTATGGCGAAGATTGGCGCAATCAACCATATTTGCAATTCTATAAAAACGTCGAACAAACAAACGAAAATTTCGCCCAACGAGAAAATATAGAATGCGTCCCGTTAGTGGAAACTGAAAATTTTATAAAAGCTTGTATACTAATGTAAAACTTGTTTTTGTATGTGTTACTACAAAATATTTTTATTTGTATGTAAATATTGTATACCTTACCTTTATTTCTATATATTTATATTATAATGTACCTTTATTTTGCTAATTAAATATATAATACCTACTAAATTTTTCTTGTTATTTTGATGACACAAATAATTTTGAAGCAACCTGTATAGCTGAATTTACAATGATGGCCAAGGTTTAAGTTACTTGCAAAATCCGCTACATCCTTCAATGTTAATATCAAAACCCGCCAGATCCTAAAGTGAATATCAAAATCCGTCAGATCCATATTTTTTTTACCATAAAACATCGTTTTCTTAAAAAATACTGACGAATTTTCTAAAAAAACTGGATAATTCTCAATTTCATAATATTTCATTAAAAGGTGGACAAATTTTTTAAACTTAAATGTCACCCAGAGAATTTTGCATTGTTTGTAAAATTGACTTACATGGATTTGGCGGATTTTGAAACTAAGCGACACAAATATACATGCTCTTACATATGTACAAGAGAGTAGGCATTACATACTTTCTAGTGTTACATATTTCTTCTACTAACCCTTATCCGCACCCAATGGTGCATAGGGCACTGCATCGTAGCGACGTAGTGTTATCTTGATCGTTAATTGCACGAAGGCAAGGCGATCAGCCCTGCGCTTCTTGTACCAGTCCAGGGTGATATTAAATAAATATGAGAGTGAAAATCGGCCATATTTATTTTGACCCCCCTGAGAATCGAACCCGGGATCTCCAGCACGGTAGCCAAACGCGCTGACCACTGCGCTACGGAGGTGGACAAATACATATCATACATATTTAAAAAACAAAAACCTTTTATATAGGGAAAGAAAATATGACCAGATGAGGTTGGGTTAGGTTAGGTTAGGTTAGGTTAGGTACTTTACCATACTTCGGCTCCATATACACAAGGTCAAATATACATGCTCTTACATACTGAAGTACAATAGAGAAGGCATTACATATTTAAAAAACAAAAAACATTTCATATTGGGAAAGAAAATATGACCAGATGAAATTGGGTTAGGTTAGGTTAGGTTAGGTTAGGTTGGCGGGTCGGGCGGGTCAGGTTAGGATGCGTCGCGGGATGTGCAGTCCCTCCACGTGCTGATCCAGGGGGGGCCGGTGGAGCAGCGGGCCGGGCGCATCGCTCTCCTGGTACGTGTGGCTGCTCACGAAGGAGAACGCCTCTTCCCCGTCGGACTGCGTCAGCACCAGCACCACCTGCCTGCAACCACACAACCACAACTACTGTCCCACCCGCTGAATCTAGCCAACACTCCAGTCATACACATCACCTTTTAGTCCCAAAAGTGCCTCGCCTTGGCGGCTTCAAACAACTTTCTTTATAATTTAAATGTAACTTTCCACCTTAACCTTCCAGCAGGCGCGTTGAGAAATTTCCGAGCGCGTGTCATAAATTTTATGTCTTAAAGTTTTCTGTATGTAAATTGGGTTTTCTTTATATATGATAAACGTACTTAAAAAAATATAAATATATATTTATATAATATATATATATATATATATATATATATATATATATATATATATATATATATATATATATATATATATGCATACGTGTTAAGAAAACACACATTGCTGTAGCGTACACTTAATTCTTATTTAGACTTTGTTAAAGTTCTCCCATTTAACAAAGTCAACTGAATACACTAACATATGGCTCACTTCTTTCAACGTTATATATCAAAAAACTTGATTTTTCAGGAGATCGTTTTTTATAGTTTAAGAATAAAATAAAATATATTTAAAATAAATATCAAGCCACTTATTATTGAACCTTTTACTGTGCAACAAATCTTTTTAGGTAAGCCCTGAAGGTTTTTTCTCCATTTGAAAAATATTTAGTTTATTAAAAAAAATAATTAAACAATACCTTTTCTTCAAAATGCAAAAACAACACTTTCTACCCTGTGGCGGGTAAATATTAAGTTAAAAATATGCCTCTTTTGCTGGGATATAGTACATTTTCTGGGCATTCCGAAAACATGCACAACTGAAAATTGATGATTTTAATTTATGACGTTCTTGAAAGGAGTGAGCGATATGTCTTTCACCATTGAGTAAATGATTTTTTTCCAATTAAAAATTCTTTCATTGTTTTCTCCTCTCTTCAGTTGGTCTGACATGTTTTCCTGTTAAAACACGTCTAAAAATAAATAAAAAATACATTTAGCTATAAAGGAAACGATTCAAATGAAAAATAAATAAGAAAATTAGTTTATTTCCATATAAAATACTTTTTTGAGTGATTTTTGAAGTGATTTTTTTAATTTACCCTCAAAGGATGTTTCCAAATTTCAATGAAAAACAAAAACTTGATAGCACACTAGGTACAGCTGTAGTTTAGAGAGACACTGACCCTGGAAGAGCTGGGAGCTGGATGCTTGCAAGTGGTAAGGGTGGAGGAAGCGATAAGGAGCATTTGTCATCAATTTTATGACAGCGCCCGCTGGAAGGTTAAAATCACTATAAATATTTTATTATAACTCAAATATAATGTGAAAAAAAAACCTCCGCCTTCGTAGTGTCATGGTCAGCACGCTCGGCTACCGCACTGGAGGTCCCGGGTTCAATTCCCAGGAGGGTCAAATAAATATAAGCGTTTTTTTCGCTCTAATATTTATTCAATATTACCCTGGATGGTACCTGAAGCGAAGGGCTGATCACCTTTTCTTCATGTGTTAATGATCAAGATAACACTGTGTCAATACGATGCAGAGCCCTATACACCATTGGGTGCGGATAAGGGTTAGAAGATAATTATAATGTCTTTTGAAGCTAACTGCTTCTTTTCTGAGACTGACTAATACTAAAATACAATCTACTTTTAGTATTAATCAGTCCTGGAACATTATAATTAAGTTATAATAAAATATTTATGGTGATTTCATATAAATTATATAACTTTCTTTATTCCTATCTTTGACGCAGAGAGACAAAAGCCGATGAGCGAGACTTTAAAGGACAAATAAAGAAAGCGGAGGAATGATATTCATATAGAAAATCATACGAGAGTGATAAGGATGGAGTGTGTCTTATCTAGAATATCCTCATTCTTGTTACACCGATATAAACTACCGTGTAAAAGAATCTTTCGCATCGGCCATATTTTAGGAAGTAATACAAAAATATGACAATGAGAGAAATAGATATTCAAAACTTAAAAGTCAAAGTGTGACAGCTACAGATGTAGGTCGTTGTGTTATTCTTACCCCACATTCCTTATTATTGAACCTCACTGGTATTTTTATAGAAAAGGCAATACCTTACTCATATATCATTAATTGATAAAGTGTTACGGAGTGCAATATGTATACGTCGCTACTCGAGCGAGCCTCACCTGTGCATGGGCGCCACCCAGTCCTCGGTCTGCAGCTCCCCGCGCGTCGATACCATGTTGCGGCTCTTCCGGCAGTCGCACTGAAACCTGATCCACTTGTCCCGGCTCAGGTTCTCCACCATCACCGCGAGCCCTCCCCAGCCCTGAAAGAAGAGAATACAGTATGCGGTGTGGATCAGCCCCGCCTCCCGCGCCGCGTCCCGCTCGGCTCCGGGCGGCTCACCTCGGTCAGGGAGTAGTAGGCCGTCGGGCCCCGGTAGATCTCCGCGCGCTTGCCGCGGGCGAGCGTCAGCTCGATGAGCGCGTCGGCCAAGATGCGCGGCGGCGGAGTGACGCGCTGCAGCAGCAGGCGTTTGGAGGAGTGCACGGCGAGCACGTGCCGCGGGAAGGTCGCCGCGTCGGCCTTCTTCGTCCCCGTTCGCCAGTGGTTGAAGCCCAGGCACAACACTACGTACAAGTCCCGTTCCAGGACCTTGTGGCAGCCCACGAAGTCGCTCACCCGGCGCTGGCTGGCGACCGCCAGGGGGCCGGGGCGAGGTGCGGCGCCGGGTCGCGCCCGGAACACCGCGACGCACAGGTCCAGCCGCGAGCGCGGATCTTCGCGCCGCCCCTCCTGGAACAGCGTAAAGTCGGCCTCCGTCGGCCGCAGCACGGTGAGCAGCAGGCAGGACAGGTGGCGCGGCGCGGCCAGCGGCGGCAGCACGCCCGACAGGCGAGCCTCGTGCCACCCGCTGCGCACCTTGCAGATGTCCACCGAGTCGAAGTACGTCAGCGCGTCCTCGAAGGAAATCCAAAAAACGCCCCGGTCGTCCTCGGAGCCGGCCGGCTCGCCCAGCGCGCGGCGCAGGCGCTCGGTCCAGAGCGGGCTAGAGGCGGAGTAGGCCCCGCACCAGGAGGTGTGCCCCCAGGGGTTGCGCAGGCGCAGCAGGCGCAGGCCTCTCTCGGCGCGCACGTCCAGCACGGAGTAGGCGTGGCGCGGCTTCAGGCCGAGGCGCCGGAACTCGTCGTCGTCCACCTTCCGTCTGCCGCTGCCGCACGAGACGCCCATGAGGAAGCGCGACTCCCTCGAGTCCAACAGTTTCTCCCACACGCGGTCGGGGTCCAGCTTCTCCCGCCCCGACTTGCCTCCGCCCTCCAGCGACACGGACTCGCACGGCAAGCCCGTCAGCGTGGCCAGACCTGCGGAGGAACGGGACAATATCGGCACTCCGTTTGCTAACCGACTCCGGGCGCCACCTTACCGAGCGTAACGTACCTTCGATGGGTCTGCCGGCGACCAAGGCCTCGTAAGAGCCGTGCAGCTTGGCTATCGCTTTCTCTATGAGGGGCACCCACAGCTGTTTCCGTTCGGCCTGCGCACCAGTACCGGTAAAGTTAAGATCTGTATCGATACGCTTTTGAATAGTCATACACATACGAAATCATATGTGTCTACATCATAGTTTCGCATACCTTTTTGCACCTTAAATCGCTTAATAATAAATTATTTTTTCCGTAGACCTTCTTCACTATCGCATATTACGATATTTAATTTTCTCTCACTCACCCACACAGTGCTCTTCATCTTGATGAATCTAACGAGTCAAAGTTTTGGGAACAGCTGTTATTGACCTTGTAAAACCTCGCATATGAAAGTAGCTAGGAAAGTATTTACAAGTATGACAATCTATGGTGGTGTAGTGAGACGTTAACAGGACGCCTAAATGCCCAAATTAGATCCAGTCACGCGGACCTCTATTTACATCCCGATCACCATCATTTTATTTTCTCGTTGACACAAGCCCCAGCTTCAAAGTCCATATGGATATTTTGGGAAACTGTCCATGTAGAAATGAGTGGAAAAAAGAGAAATTTACATTCCACCATGTTACTTTAGTCGAGGATTTGCGAAACAAACTGGATAATTGGCGCGATTAGTATTTGAATTAACAGTAATTTATTTTATTTTATGTGTTTGGGACGCAGCTCGTACATAAAAAATATAAAAAATAGTTAGATTGACAATGATAATATTATGATATGCTAATATTAGGATATTGTGTTTTATGATATTGAGGGCATAAAACACAATATGCCCCATAAAACCTCTTCCGAGCTTTGAAATATGGATGTCTCTTCGGGCTCCCGTCTACTTGCCCAAACTAGTCGGAACTATGGATGTCTCTTCGGTCTCCCGCCTACTTGCGCAAACTAGTCGGAACGGGTAAAGTATGGGTCCACCTTAGAGTAGAGCAGGCGGCCGTGGGGGTCGCATGGCAGCAGGTCGTCCACGAGCACCGTGCTCCAGCGCCCGTCCTTGCAGAGGCGCAGCTGGTAGGCGCCCTCCGCGCAGTCCCCCTGCAGCAGCACGCCGCGCAGCAGCGCCCGGCGCTCCGCCAGCACGCCCAGGGCGCTCACCAGCCAGCAGTTCCCCAGCGACCCTGCACCCGCAACCGCAACTTATTACAACTCCACTCCAAAAGTGAGAATATTTGTGCATTTCCATATTTTATTCATTGTTTCGGCATTCACTTGTAGTAAGACATGATGAAATTGTAAAAGAAAAACACTGTTTTTTTACCATTTGAGTTTATTTTATTATACTAGTTTTGGAACTAGTATAATAAAATGAACTAGTTTTGGAACAGCTTCAGGTTATAAATTAGTCTCTTTTTATTATTCTATTTTATTTTATTAAGATTATTAGGATTTGACGTATGGGATCCAAAGCAGAACGGACACCATTGGCATTAAAAACGCGCTTAAAGTGTAACAAATTAAGACTCTAAGAAGCATATCTGGCAAGAGTCTACGAGACAGAATAAGGAATAACAGGATAAGGGAAATATGCGAGATTGAATATGTCGTTAGGTGGGGAAGGTAACGAAGGAGACAATGGTATGCGCATGTGAGGAGAATGGAACCATCCAGACTCCACTACATTGCACTGTACGGCCAACTCCAAGGCAGACTACTCCCGGGCAGATCAACAAGGAGATGGATCGACAGCTGGGAATCGACATCGCAGGAGGCTAATCCTTCTTCCAAACAGACAACAAGGCCTAAACTAAGAAGAAGAAGCGAAGAAGAAAAAGACGAAGAAGAAGGATTTGTCTGTTCCGAATGTGCCAGGGAGATTGGAGTAGTTTCAAGAGTAGATGGATCGGGTGGTAGTGTGACCGCTCACCCTGCTTTATGTCACCGGGCTCGGGGTGCCGGAACACAGTCCAGGGCAGGTGGGCCTCCTGCGGGTCTGAGAGCACGTCGGCGGGGCGCAGCCACCGCACGGTGGCGGCGGGGCCCCGCGGGGGGGCGCGCCGCAGCGAACAATCTCTCGCGGGGAACGTCTCGTCCACAAACTGGCCCTTACGCTAGAAACAATCCAAAAAATCACTCATTGAGCGATTGTTCACTACACGGAATTTTACGATCCGTCAGTCCGGTTTTTAAAAATAAAAGGGACTGCGACAGTTTAGCGTGATCGAACTTACGCGCACCGATCCGAAGAAAGACGGCTAAAAGCACTAGCCGCAATTATCTGTTTTAACTGGACTGCCAGACGGTAGAATTCCTGTAGTGCACAAGCGCCCAAACATTCCGGACCCAGAATAAAAATTAGGCAATCTACCATAATGTTGATCCTGTAATAGTTCTAGTTCCCGTATAGCTGCCATGAGCTTATACGGGAACGCGTATGTAACCCTGTACATTTTTATGTTTCACATTACTTCAAAAAGGGTCACGACCCTCAGTAATGAGGAATAAGACAGAGAAGATATTTTACATATGTTTCTTGTATTTTTTCTATATGAATTACGTATATATGTGTGCATGTGTGCATGTGTATGTGTGTATGTATGTATATGCATGTGTATGTATGTATATTTATAAATATATTCTTATTTTAATCTTGTTACAGAGAAAAAATCCTTTAACCACTCTCATAAATTCCTCTTCTCTCCTTTTCCTTAATGCACATTCCTTTTTTTATATCTTAATTGTTTTTAATAATTATAACATAAATGTGGAATCGTTTAATTGGCTTTAGTATTACTAATGTAACTATTTTATTATATATATTTTTAATGTAAAGCTGTACAATTCCCGAACAAATAAAATAAAATATATCACTGGGGGCAATCTGTTTAGTATGAAATGAACACACTACGGACGGGAAAGGTATTACTACCCGTTTCATCGATTGATTTTTACCTTCTGCGCCAGCCTCATTCAAGCTTAAGTCAGAAATAAGGAATCATTTAATGTTTTTAAATGAATATTATGTACAAATCTTTTTGTTAAGGTCTGGAATATATATACACAATTTGCGAATCCCATTGCCAGTGCTCCGCAGGTGTAAAAAATACTCGTCCTCAGTAAGTTAAGAAACTAAATGTTTATGAAACAACAACAGAAAACGGAAGTTGCGTATGTAATGAATAACATACAGCCACAGATATGTCCCACGAGTGTCGCGCTGGCGGCTCGAGGTGAGGTAGGGAGAACTCACTTGCTTGCACTTGTTGAGTATTTCCTGCCACTGCGCCCACGCCAAACTCTCTTCCTCCTGCCGCAGCGTCTCCGTGGGACAGCTCTCCTGGACGCCCTTCTCCCCAAACACTGCACAGACCATCATACACCATTTCGAATATGTCCAAATCCCTAAGTGTTATCCAAATTCTTCTTCTAACCTTGTCCGCCTTCGTTGTGTAATGGTCAGGTCGCTCGGCTACCATTCTGGAGGTCCCGGGTTCGATTCCCAGGGGGGGTCAAATGAACATAAGTGATTTTTTCACTCTAACATTTATTCAATATTACCCTGGACTGGTACCATAAGTGTGGGGCTGATCACCTTTCCTTCGTGTGTTAACGATCAAGATAACACTGTGTTTGTATAATGCAGTGCCCTATGCACCATTGGGGTGCGGATAAGGGTTTGAATGAAAAACCTTTATACGCACCCAATGGTGTATCGGGCACTGCATTATATTAACGCAGTATTATATCGATCATTACTTACATAAAGGTAAGGTGATCCCTCCTGCGCTTCAGGCACCAGTCCAGAGTAATATTAATTAAATGTTAGTGTGTAAGATCACAAATATTTATTATCACCCCCCTGGGAAACGAACCCGGGACCTCCAGCACAGTAGCTGAACATGCTAATCATAAAACCACGGAGGCGGACAACTCAAATTACATTACTTTAATTGATAATCTAATTTTCTAAACCGTTTCGCTGCCACGAGCGCATTAACACTCGTGCTGCTGCCTTAATTTGATCGGTCCACCGTGTGAGAATCTTCCTCTTTTTCTCTTCCCCTCCAGGCTTCCAATCATAACCAGTCATTCCAGGCTATCCTAATTGCACGCGCAACGTATTCAAGGAGCTGAAGAATCTGCAGTGTACAGACATTGGCCATTTAGCCATCGTAGTGTAACTCCTGAGGAATGGACTCGTTGGTGCGTCTAGCTGTCCATGGAATTCGGAGCATGCGCCTCCAACACCACATTTCGAAAATTGACTCAAACATTTCGAGTCAGTCTTCCTCCCTTCTGCTGGTTTTATGGTCCATGTTTCAGCAGCATAGAGAAAAATGGAGCGCACCAAATTCCTGACAAGCTTTATCACGGTGTAGTAACTCACACCCCGGTAACTGGTCTAAATATAAGTATAATAAATTTTCAAGTATGCGAAAAAATTAGGCAAAGAATCTGGCATGCGCTGATTTTGATATTTATTTATTTTTAAAGGAATAACCCGAAAAGCGTCAATTTTAGATGCTTGTCTGCAGGTAGGGTAGTAAGGATAGGGAAGGTAAATGTGAGAAATACATTACAAACGCCCAGACCAATCGAAAAGGGTTGAAGAAGGTGGTAAGTGGGTAATTTGAGCTGTAGCTGTATGGAGCTCTGCACTTACCCCCGTCGACCACCTGGATGAGGTCCTGCGCGGGGGCGCGCGGGGCGCGGCACACGGCGCACTCCGTCGCGCGCGCCCCGTTGCTGAAGGTGCACACGCAGCACTCCCACAATCCTGTAGACACTAACACTTACTTCATTCAAGATTTTTTAAAAGGAATAACCCGGAAACTCTTCACTTTTTAGAGGCTTGTCTGCAGGTATGATAGTAAAATTAATTCAATCAATTGATTAAACCATATCCGCTCCCTAGGTGGAGCATATGGGGTCCACTCTGTCTCCTGGCTTTTCTGTCGGCTGCCAGCTCCCTCGCATCCTCCCAAGTCAGGTCCGCGTCCCGAAGCTCTGACGAGAACTGCCGACGAATTGTCAGCAGTGGTCGTCCTGGGCGGCGCAAACCTGATGCCTTGTAAAAGAGGCAAGCTTGCTTAAGAGTACATGGCCAAGCCAACTGAAATAGTAAAATTAGGAAAAGTAAATGTAAAACTTACTTTCCCTAATTTTACCCTCGTTGGTACAGCCCATCACTGATAAAAATAATTAAAGAGAAATCTAAATATCACAAAAAATGGAAAAATTACAATAATGCTCGTGATTACGAAACCTTTGCCTTTCTCCGAACTAGACAAAAAAAAGTCCAAAAGGAATGTTTCCAGAAATTTATTCTTGATTGTGAACAAGCTATCTTAAATGACCCTAAGTCTTTTTGGTCCTACGTGAAAAGTAAACGCAACTCCAACGATATCCCATTAAACATGCAATACCAAAATCAAGTATCTATTAATGCCCAGGAAGTCGTTGACAATTTTTCTAAATACTTCAACTCTGTCTATACTGAAAGTGATTCAACTGAAGTATATGAAATGCATATACCTTTACAACAAACATGTAATTCTTTTAAATCTTCTTTAACTATTTCAAGTACTGACGTGTTTGAAACATTAAAAACATTAGATGTCAACAAAGGCGCTGGTCACGACAAATTACCTCCATTATTTGTGGTTAAATGCGCCAAACAACTGGCTACTCCTCTCTCAATATTATTCAATCGATCTTTGAAAGAACGCATTTTTCCTGACAATTGGAAAAAGGCACTTATTATTCCTGTGCATAAAGGTGGAAGTAAGCATAAAGTGGAAAACTATAGACCCATCTCGATATTACCGGTCTTCGGTAAAATATTTTAACTACTTATTTATAAGCACTTGTTACACGATGTTGTTTTTCACATCCCGTATGAACAACATGGCTTTATGCGAAATCGTTCAGTACTCTCAAATTTAGCACTTTTCACAACTGACGTAACTGAGTATATGGCCATGGGATCACATTGACTATTCCAAGGCATTCGATCGTGTCAATCACTCGATACTTGTAAATAAATTAGCATCAATTGGAATTCATAGTGATCTTCTCGAGTGGCTCATGTCCTATGTCCATAAGAGAAGTCAGGCAGTAGTTATTGGCGGACATTCCTCTAACTTCTCCCTACTTCCATCGGGTGTTCCTCAAGGCAGTCACCTGGGGCCTCTTTTATTCAATATTTACCATTGGGAAATGCTTTCTTGATTCAAAATTTATTATGTACGCTGATGATATGAAGGTGTATTCAAACATAAGAAGTCCTCACGATTGTCTAAAAATGCAAGAAGACCTCTCGAGACTGTCTGAGTACTGTAAAATCAATATGTTATCTCTAAATTCTGATAAATGTATGAAAATAGCATTTAATAGAAAGGTCAACACTATTGATTACACATATAATCTCGATAACAGTAACATCAAGTCTGTACAAACGGTTCGCGATCTAGGCATCCTTCTTGATAGTAAACTTAATTATACTACACACATGAAAGCATCACTGATAAATCACATAAAACACTTGGATTCTTACTTCGAACCTGTAAGCCTTTTCTAAATATTGACTCTTTGAAACTATGTATTTTATTTTTCCTACGTGCGTAGTATTCTTGAATTTTCACCTCCTATTTGGTCACCCTATTATCAAGTACACTCGGATAAAATTGAAAGAATCCAAAAACTTTTCGTAAAAAATTTTAATCGTAGATCTCACCTAAATTTTCAGGATTACCGTGAAGCATGCGCTTTTTATAACTTGCAAACTCTTTCTGATAGACGAACCGTGGCCGACTTGATGTTGCTCACCAAGATCCTTTCCAACAAAATTGATTCCCCTGACCTAGTAGCCCGTATTAATTTTAGGGTACCTCAAAGATGTAAGCGTTCTACTCACCTTCTTCATGTACCAAAGTGCAACACAGTTTTTTCACAAAATACCACCCTTAATAGAATCATAGACTCATACAACAAGACATTTAATGACATTGATATTTTCGGGAAAAGTGTAGCTATAATAAAAAAAGAGGTTAGTCGAAAGTTGTCATACTCTGTTTACTCTCCACCAATAACCTAGTTATGTTACGGGTGGGGGGTGAACGGTGCATGACAATTTTTTTTCTGTATATATATATAACGTATATGTATATGTTTGTATATGTGTATATGTAGGTATATGTGTATATATATATATATATATATATATATATATATATATATATATATATATATATATATATATATATGTGTGTGTGTGTGTATGTATGCGTATGTATATGTATGTATGTGTGTTTATAAATATATTTTTAAACTTCTTACCTAGAAAAAAAAATCCTTTAACCACCCTTATTAATTCCTCTCCTTTCCTTCTCCTTCCTGCTAAATCTATTATTTTATATAATACCATTTTTTTGTTTAATCTCTGAATGTTTTTTAATAGTTTTATAACATAAATGTGGAATTGTTTAATTGGCTTTTTTTAACGTAACTATTTTTTGTTAATGTAATGTAATGTTTATTATTGTTAATTTAACTATCGTTTATTATATCATTTTTTATATGTAAGCTTTACAATTCCCGAATAAAATGCAAAAAAAAATACATCACAAGCACCCAGAGCAATTGAAAATAAATATATTTCTTGATTTAATTTTGCAATTGGCGAGAATGAAACCTGCGACACCACTTTTGCAGTTGAGTGTCTACCGAACTACGCCCCGGCGCCTGTCTCTCTTGTCTGTTGTACAATTCATTATTGAACATCTCGCGTACAATTTTCTTTTACCTTTTGCCCGCACCACATACGGACACGAAAAAATGGGCCTTTGTGGATTTGCCCGTATCTTGTACGGTCACCCCGGCAAAAGAATAGTTCAAACGGATTTTACCGTTGCAAAGGCGGTAGTAGTGGATTATAGCGGAGTTATGGGTTAGAAATACTAGATGGAAAACCAGCGTGTATCTAGGATCAGTTTTAAAAGTAGTAGTATGACCACAACTGTGAATATGCGTATAAATGTGGGATATTTGACTACAACTGTGAAATTGCGCATTTATATGGTATTGAATGACTACAATTGCGCATATGCGCATTAATATGCGATGAATGACTACAACTGTGAACACGGGCATTAATATGGAATACTTGACTACAATTGGGAACATTCAATTCATGCGTGAGGCAGAAAGATAACATGATTCCAAGGCATGGCCTAGGTGACGTTGTCCAGGACAGAGGGACCTATAACCGGAGGATGAGGAGAGCTGACCCCAGCAGTCTACAAGGACATAAGCTGGGATGAGCCAGGAAGAAGAAGAATTGGGAACATGCATATTAACATCCAACGAATGACTATAATTCTAGCTTAAAATAAAGAATATGAAAATATAACAACCTTTTTTCTTAGACTTTTCCTTTTTTGAAACATCTTTATGCACTCCGTGCGCATTGTCCACTGAAAAGTTTAAAACAAGAATCAAGTATGTATTGCCACATTCAACTGTACCAAAATCTGTTAAAATCACAAACAATACATAAATAAAATCACAAACATTAGAAGTCAGCAAAAATAACTTACAATGTGGATGAGAAAATTCTGCAAAGTGGTCTGGATTCTTTCTAGTACACTTGTCATCGTATTTGCACAAAGGCTTTCCATACTGACCGCCCCCTGTGAAGACACAATGTCGTTTATTACTATACCAGCTTAACGAAATAACATTTTAATGCTCATTTTAATAAGTATTCAAAATCATTTCCGGGCAATGAAGTGTGTTGGTTCTAATAGCTGATTAACAGAGATACGTGATTATCGCATTTTGCGATAAATGCGAAATAAAAGCGATAAACGTGATATATGCGAAATTGTTGAAATATGCGAATAGACGTGGAAAAATTAAAATCGCAAAATAATTGTTCCAAATATCGATTCTCAATGTCTATGGTCAATCTGCCCGAACTCTATGCTTAACTTATTGTCTGTGATCTATGACGCTACATTTGAAAGTAATGAAAATACAAAGTTTTGATAAATATGCTCAAGGAAGCTTCCGGTAAAGCTCTATCGAAACTCGAGTCTCATTTATCTATAAACGAGACTAATCTTTTTTATGAATCTTTAAACCAACTGTTCAATCCATCTGTAGCTGGAAGTAAATGCAATTTCCAAAGCGACGAAGTACTATTATTATTTACGAATTTACCTCTATTTTTGATATTAACAACGATCCAATGTTTAGAGGGTTATTCACATTTTTTTTAATAACTTGATAATAATAATAACCATATCCGCTCCCTAGGTGGAGCATATGGAGTCCACAAACTGTCTCCAGGCTTTTCTGTCGGCTGGCAGCCGACAGAAAAGCTCCGCGTCGCGAAGTTCTGACGAGAACTGCCGACGAATTGTCAGCAGTGGTCGTCCTGGGCGGCGCGAACCTGATGCCTTGTAAAAGAGGCAAGCTTGATTAAGGCTCTCAGGAGGCATGCGGAGTACATGGCCAAGCCAACTGAATCGCCTTTTTTTGACGACAGTTGTGACCAAGATTTGCTGCGTCCTACGCCTCATCTCTTCATTCCTCACAAAGTCAAACCACCGCACGCCTAAGATTCTCCGCAAACACCTGTTCTCAAAGCTTAGTACACGGCTGCTCTGGGCCCTTGTAAGGTGCCATGTTTCACAGCCGTATAAGAGAACAGGAGCAATGCAGGTATTGTATAGGCGGCATTTGGTTTTCACCGAGTATAAATCCGATCTCCAGACAGCCTTCATACTGTTAAATGCGGACCCAGCGAGTCCTAATCGCACTAAAATAACTTAGTATCTAGTATTAAAAGTGGAGTAAAAACAGACACACTTCAACTCTTACTTGCCACAAAAATAAAACATGTGGAATTTGGTAATGCGGCCATACAATCAATTTGGTGTCCTGCAAACAGTGTAGATGCAGAACGCTACTTTAGCACTTATAATTTAGTTGTCACTGATCGTCGCACTAGACTTAAGGAATCATCCATTGAGACATGTTCTATGCTATATTTTAATAAATTTTAAAATGTCTTTTTATTTATAAAGAAATTCTCATCTATTTACTTATTTTTTAATGTTTTCTTCTACTGAATTGCATATTTTATATTACATTATGTTTAAAATGCTATTTTTTTTTTAAATAGATGCTAAAAATACGTATCTCTACTGATTAATGTAACTTTACGTATGATTTTCTATCAAAATGTAAGGTGGTGACATGTTTAATCGTTGAAATTATATTTCAAGCCGAATTATTATTTTGATTTGAGTGTTATCATTTATTTATTTCTCTATATTTCCCCTTTTCCTATTACTAGCCGATATTATATTTTAAAATGTTCTTCTTCTTTTTGGTGTAGGCCTTGTGGCCTGTTTTTAGAGGGATAGCCTCCTACGATGTCGATTCCCAGCTATCGATCCATCTCTTTGGTGGTCTGCCCGGGAGTCGTCTACATTGGGGTTGGCCGTACAGTGCGATGTGGGGGAGTCTGGATGGTTCCATTCTCCTCGCATGCGCATACCATTGTCTCCTTCGTTGCCTTCCCCACCTAACGATATCTTCAATCTCGCGTATTTCCCTGATCCTGGCGTTTCTTATTCTATCTCGAAGACTCTTGCCTGATATGCTTCTTAGAGTCTTCATTTCTGACACTCTAAGCGCGATTTTTGTGGCAGCGGTGTCCGCTGTACTTTGGATTCCATACGTCATGATGGGCCGGACACAAGTTTTGTAAATCTTGATTTTGCTGCCGATCTTCATCTCAAAAAATGTTTATTTTCGCAATACATCGAACTATGACAGATAACAGCCGACTACGGAATAATAGGTTGTGGATGCGTTTGAAAAAATTGCATTTGGTTGAGAATTAGCTGTCAAACGGAGTTTAAAATACAAGCAAATAATTCCATCTGTTTATAGTATGAAAAAATACCACAGAGTTTTCATAATAGCCACTATATATTAATATATCCGCCTCCGTAGTGTAATTGTCAGCACGTTCGGCTACCGCACTGGAGGTTCCGAGTTCAATTCCCAGGGGGAGGTCAAATAAATGTAAGTGATGTTTTCATACTAATATTTATTCAATATTACCCTGGACTGGTACCTGAAGCGGATGGCTGATCACCTTTCCTTCGTGTGTTAACCATTAAGATAACACTCCTTCTATATGATGCAGTACCCTATGCACCGTTGGGTTCGGATAAGGATCAGAAGAAGGAGATATTTAAATATGTCCCGTTCCGTAGTGTAATGGTCAGCAGGCTCGGCTACTGAATGTCCTGGTTTAGATTCCCATGGGCGGTCAAATAAATATAAGTGATTTTTCCTCTCTAATATTAATTCAGTAGACTGACACCGGAAGTGGAGGGCTGATCACCTTTCCTTCACGTGTTAACGATCAAGATAACACTGTATTTATATGATGCAGTGCCCTATGCAGGGGTTAAATGAGGGTTAAACAAAAAAGATATTTAAATATGAGTCACAAGGGAATGACCCGGAGAAAAATGGATAATAGGGTATTATCACCCGGGAGGAATATCTAATTTAACATACTTAGCCTATAAAGGAGTGTGTAAGTCTCGTTTTGTATTTAAAACAGTTGATACATATAATCAATATTTTCATTCAACATTTTCTTTTGTAAAATTCGCCTTCGTAAGTTGGTAACAATTGATGTCACGGAAACGAATCCACACTACTGCTATTACAGCTCTATAAAGCGGATACATAAAGAGATACGCCCCATAACACACCCGATGACGTAAAATTTTATGACGTACAACCGTGTCCGTTTTTCGTTTTATTAAAATACCTAAAGTTTAAACCTTCACATCTCCCTTACTTCCCTACAGATTTCAATAAGAATGTTACCGATAGTCTTGTGATTTTTCATATTAATTTATAAGCCAATAATTACACATCGTGAGAATGATCTATTACAAGTACATAAGAATATAAAATATTAATACAAAAACAGATCCCACAAAGGTATGGCCTGTGTGTGGGAATACATTTTATTTTAGGTTATAATAAAAGGCGCTGGAAAGAATACAATAGATATCAGAAATAAAATTAGATCAAAAGTGCTAATATAAACTACAAATATTTGATTTTAACAGAAAACAAAACAATCAAAAAGATAGGAATGAAAAAAAAAATAGCAAATATGTACTGAATATGAGTTATGCGTTTAAAAGAAGAAGGTACATAGATCTGTTTTTTTTTAAATAAATAATTTAAGCAAAATTTTAAAACGAAACCAACTAAGGTAATTAATGTCTAACACATAGTCTTTGTGGAATGAATCAAACAGTTTTGGAGCTATGAAAAATGAGTGTCTTTGCGCGAGTCTGGATTTGCAAAAAGGGATTTCACCAAAATGTATTTGTTATTTCTATTTTGATTAATTTAAAAGGAACACGAAGGAAATTAAGTTCACCTCTAACTGTGTCGTCGCCTTGTTTCCTAACAGGCTTGGAACTGGTTCCAGAGCTGTCACTCTCCGTCGATGTATCCCGCTTCTTTATTTTCTCCTTCCTGGCACTCTTATTTTCCCTTTTCGTGTGGTCTCTTCTACATTTAGCGTTGTCTTCATCGGAAGAATCATCCCTACTATTGAATATAAGATTCAGCTGTTCAACAACGGCTTTGTTCTTTTCTAACTCTTTCGGAATATTGTACGACCCGCGACCTTCATAGCCTTTTAAAATAGATTCCACTGAAAATAACAATTCCATATTAAAATAAATCATTATAATAATTGATTCGGCAGTCACTCAAGTGGTAATTTCACTTGGTGCGGCGTCTGATGCGGAATACATCGAACCCGCGTCATAATACATTTTTTTTTAAATGTGGTACTTACCAAGTGAAATTTTAAAAAAAAAATTACCTAAAACATTTTAAGTGTGTCCAAATACTTGTTCACAAATCTGGATTATCTCCAATTAGGAGAAATTAGAAAAAAAATGACATCTCAATATATATGAAGAAGAATATGGAAGTCTGGGTATTTACGGGGCTTACGACCGTCATAGGCTGGTTATAACATTTAACATTCACCGATTCTGCCCATTGACAACCACACTACTCAAATTCTTGGAACTTCTAATTATATTGTTTAGTTTTGAAACAAACTGTTTGAATAAACTAGAATAAGATGAGAGAAGCTTTTCGTTAAGCAGAGAAATTAAAAAAAAAAAACATTCCCCAATTCTACCCGTGATTGACAAACTACTCAAATTCTTGAAAATTTTAGATATTTTGATCATTATGCATAACACAGTATGAGCGAGTTCACAATAGCCATATATGGTGGGACGAGGAAAGCTTTTTTAAACCAGAAACTCTTTCGATTTGTATGTAAGGTTTGAACCCTGGATTACATTCACATCCATGAGAAACGCTTGAAAACATGATTTTCAATTTCTTCTAGCTTATAATTTAACCAGTTAATTTATATACAACATTTTCAGCGTGTCTAAATACTTGTCCAGATTTGTGAACAAGTATTTGGATACACTCAAAAGTTTGGGAAACTTGTTTGAACTCAGTTTTACCATTCACAACATTTTTTAGAAACATGAATACGGAGAGAAAGAATAAAACAATAGTTTTATACTATTATCATGTGAAACAAGACCCAATATCATTTAAGAATGACAAACGGATAAATAATTGAACAAAATACTAAGTATCATCTTACAATGTGGATGTGACGTTTCAACAAAATGTTCAGGACTTAGCCTGTAACACTTTTCACCGTATTCACAAACTGGTTTCTTCGTTTTAGACATTTTTCTTCAACTGAAAAGGAAAAAAAAACACAAAATCAAGGATCAAGGATCAGCTAAGTGTGGAAACATTAGCATTTTAAGAAGCTATGTATATATTATTTTGTTTGTTATGTATATATTATTTTTTTATTGAATAAATTGAATTGAATTGAAATTGAATTGAATTGAATTGAAAGCTGGCTTGAGGTGTAGTCAAAGAAGTCTACGGCAGCAAAAAGAAGAACACTAAATAAAATATAAAAAATAACATTGAATTATATCAAATACAACATTTTGAGTGTGTCCAAATACTTGTTCACTAATCTGGATTATCTCCAATTATAGGAGTATTTTTCATATTATTTTTGGACATCTCATCGAAGATGAAGAAAAATATGGAAGTTTGCGCATTTACGGGGCTGACGACCCCCGTCATAGGCTGGTTTATGTAATCACTTTACACACGTGTAACATTCACCAATTCTCGGAAGTTCTATATATAAAACTTCCAAGAATTTGAGTAGTGCGGTTGTCAATAATAGGTAGAATTGGTGAATGTTACACGTGTGTAAAGTGATTACATAAACCAGCCTATGACGGTCGTCAGCCCCGTAAATGCCCAGATTTCCATATTTTTCTTCATCTTTGATGAGATGTCAAAAAATAATATGTAAAATACATTATTCTTTAGGTGAAGACTGACCGGAGCATTTCGTCATAACATAGCGTCGTAACATCGCTCCCGGCGAGCATCAGCGAGCATCCGAAACTATGGAGCGCTCGGTTCGCTGTTCTGACTATACGAATGCTCGCATCGTAACGTGTTATGTTACGACCAAATGTCTCCGGTCGGTCTCTACCCTGAAACACAAAATATTAAAAGTAATGGCCCATCCAGGAATTGAACCCAAGATTTCATAAATAATACTCAAAACTGGGATCGTACGACTCATATTTAAACCCCATGGTGTATCGGAGGGCATTAAAGTAATACAGCGTTGATATGACAGTTTATCTTTTGAAGACAATGTTATTTATCACAAGCTTTAGGTACCTACCTGTTCAGGGTGACAATTAATAAATATTACTCGTAAAATTATGTTCTGCTACCATAGCGCTACGACGCTTGAGTCCAGGGTTTGATTCCCAGGAGGGCCAAAACAAATGATTTACCACTCATCGCCCTGGAACCCAAAGCGCAAGGCTGATCTCCATCATAAAATTAACAATAAGGATAACACCGTGTCAACCCGATGCAGTGCCTTATGCACCATTAGGTGCGTAGGGCAGAAGGGCAAGAGGGGCCAGAAGAAAAAGATTTATTTCAAGTTTGGGGCTTCATCTAGAGCAGTGTTTCCCAACTGGAAGTGGCGTCAAGGGTGTTTAAATTGCTCTTGACTGAGGTATTTCTGACATATCATCAAAGATGAAGAAGAATAAGGAAGTCTGGGCATTTACGGGGTCTGATGACCATCAAAGGCTTTAAGTGATCACTTTATACACGTGTTACATTCACCAATTCTACCCATTATTGACAACCACAATACTCAAATTCTTGGAAGTTCTATATATATGAACCAATTTTGAAACATTATTCTTGAATCACTAGAACTTCACTAGAGACATCTATTGGCGGGATGAAAAATAAATTTTGTGAACAAGTATTTGGACACACTCAAAATGTTGTAGAAAATTCACATCTGTAAAAAAACAAAAAGCAAACATCGTCACAGACTTCAGAGACTGAAGCTGACGAAAAAACATCCAGACCTTACAGAGTGGTGCAAAGAAAAATGTCCAAATTTGTCACATTAAACTGATTTTCATTGTCATTTTGATAGTAGTAAATATTGAAAAAAAAATACTTAGCACCCCGCAATAAGGGGCAAGCGAGTTTGGGTTCTTCCTTGAAGCGGTATGCAGGAAAAACTAATTGGGAACAACTGATCTAGAGTAATCAAACGCACTACCACTGTGGAGGCACAATTTAAAATTTGCTAAATCATCTTTAATTTCACACTAAAAAAAAACAAAACATTTAATTTCAAATCGAATATTTATTTTTACATTTTTAAACAAAAGTATATTGACAATGTGTGTGAAGGAAAAAAGTTTTTAAAAAAATAATCCTAACCCTATTTTTTTTTTATTTGACAGCTGCCTAGTTTTGGAATGATTGTATAATTAGAAAAAAACGGAGAAATAGAACAGATACTTTCCAAAAAATAAAGACTTCAATTACCATACCTAACTATCTACTTTAAACTATCAAAACTCTTGAGGCAACATTTTTCACATAAATTTTAATTACAAAGTGCACATGACACATAATTATTACAAATACAATATACAATCTCACACCGCTATTATCATCCAAAAGATATGAATAATCTAGAATATGATAATTCGTTGCGTTATTTCTTTATTTGTACCTGTTTATTTATTTTTCATCAAACACATAATTACAAATAACAATAATGCGCCCTTACTGAGTTTTCCCGTGCCGAGGGCGCATTTTACAATACTTATTTATAAAACAGAAACTAACTGACTAACCATCACGCCACTTCTCCGCAGGGGTAGGCAGAGAGAATAGAATGCCACACCATTCTGTCTTTGCAAACATTCTTTGCCTGTTCCCCGTTCATGCATCTCCTCATACATACCCGCTGATTATTATGACTCCTAACCTGACCGTTTTAAAGTATTTGGCATACACGATTGTGCCAAGTTTATCTCGGTCTTCCTCTGCTCCTTTTTCCAATTACATTCGCCTCATAAATTTGTTTTAGCTGGTGTGCCTCAGTGCTTCCACAGATACTTCAAGTATGTCTGTAATACGTTCTATGTATCCAGAGTAGTGTTTGTATATGTATTCCTACTAGAAGTATGTTTTCTTCCCAACCTACCCCTTCCCCCTCTCTAACTGAGCTATTTCAACATTTGACTTTAATTTAGAATCAACATTTTAGTGGTAACTATACTTCAGTACCCAGTACTCCATTCAAACGGCGTTTACATATCTCATGCGGGGCTGATCAAGCGTAAGTTAATGAGTGACCCAGGAATATTCCGCTTGTGTGACGTATTAATCGCGACAACATATAAATCATAAAAACATTTTATATCTTTCCCATCAACAAAGAAAAAATTGAACACTAACCTACAATATTATGATTTTTAATGAATCAGTGTCTTATGTGTGCTTAATTATTTTCAAATATAAAGTTAAACTAAATAAACAGTAATAATACATAATAAAAATCAACTTTGAACTAAAGAGTGGTATCAGTGGTAAGAGTGGGACAGTCCCGAGTTATACTCTTATAATAAAGCTTTACCGAAAATTCAACAGATATCACTATAAACTTTAAATATCGCAATAGATAAGCAAAAACAGTCTCCCACTATAGGGGTAAATTTTTTTGTAATTGTGATGACAGTCTCCCAAACGGCAAATGACAATTGGCGGACTGAGGGCTATAAAACTCGACTCCCGCAAAAGATGCGTTAAAGTCAAATACTAAGCAAAGCACAGCATACTGTGTATAAATGTTGTATGTCACTTTTTGCTTTGTTTATTTTTTCCATTAAATATTGGTTCTGAATTGAAAAAAAGTGATATACGTGTATAGTAATGCGTGAATGATCATTCTAACATATTATCAGAACAATTATTTGATAAAAAAGTTTGAAAACATTTATTTTAAAAATGATTTGTGGACATCATAACCTTACCTTTCGACAGATTCGCGACATGTTATACTAAATTTGATGACAATGGCATTAAAAAAAACTATAATGTAGGTTAGAAATCCATATGAAGGAAAGTACAGCTGTCCAAATTCAAATCACAGTAAGGGACATTTTTTTGTAGTACTTTTTTTTTGAATTTTTGGACTAAGTAGATTCTACTTAGTCCAAAAATGCAAAAAAAACGTACTACAAAAAAATGTCCCTTACTGTGTTTTAAGTTTGGACAGCCGAGTAGGTATCGCTAGGCTAGGCATATAATAGTTTCTTGCGGGGGGCCTCTACTGGTAATCCTTTGTATCTTTCTGTTGTTGCATATTGTCGGGTATATACCACATGGAAAACCGAAATATGGAGCAAAGGCGAAATATACGAGCGTGTTAGCGATCAGGAGTTTTAAGAGTTGTAGAATACATAGTTGTTTGAATTTTGTGTTTATATATTTAGTAAATAAACACAAAATATCTCCTCTAATAAGCTTGCTCAATATTTATATATTATAAAAATTAAATGTAACAAGAAAAAATCTTTTAAAAAAACTTATAATTAAAATGGAAAATTATAAAGTTAGTGCTTCAAATATAAATTATATAAAAAAATGTATATGTTTTTTTAAAATTATATTTGATTATACACTTGTATTAAGCTTCTCGTGTTTTTCTGCTTACCTTAATGAAACGATGGCTCAAATACATTATTTCTATTTCCTTATACTTATGCAGAATTTCAAATAATTCGATAAAGCGAGTCCTGTCACGCACATTCCTAAGCCGAGATGTTTTGTGTCCTCTGCCAATGCCGCATTTTCATTCCGTGTCACCCCTGACAATTGGCTGTATTGCCCAGTGACCGAGATATGTCATCTTTTGTCATTTTACAGTTGTCAGTAATTCTCTACTAGAAAATTTCACACATCGCTCACTCCTTTCAAGAACGTCATAAATAAAAAATTGTCAATTTTCAGTTATGCAAGTTTTCGGAATGCCCAGAAAATGTACTTTATCCCAGCAAAAAAGGCATATTTTTAACTTAATATTGTATTTACCTGCTACAGGGCAGAAAGTATTGTTTTTGCATTTTGAAGAAAATGTATTGTTTTATTATTTTTTTTTAAATATATTAAATATTTTTCAAAAACCTTCAGGTTTTACCTAAAAAGATCTGTTGCACAGTAAAAAGTTCAATAAGTGGCTTGATATTTATTTTTAATACATTGTTTTATATTTTTAAACTTTAAAAACGTTCTCCTGAAAAATCAGTTTTTTTTTTATTTATGAAGTTCTTGAAAGGAGTGAGCGACATGTCAAATGTTGAAATAGCCCAGATGTCTAGTATTATTGTAATTTGCATGATAATGTATGAAATAAGTAGTCTTTTTTGTTCATACAACAATGGAGTCTTCTGCAAAATAAAACTACATTTTCCCATTATAAATTACACACTTCATTCAGCTAATACATGACACTAACTAAAAATAAAATACAGTGGTTTCTAGGTTTACGTCCTACTTTTTCCAGGATGTATGCGCGACTAATTTTTTCCAAAAGCACCAAAGGGAATAATGCGCCTTTTGACGTATGTAAAACACGGGTTTATATGGCATTCCCCACCAGAAAAAAGGCATTTTTGGCTTTCTCAATTCCGAATGTACGAAACCCATTCTAAAACTATTTTCCACACACACATTTTATTTTCCAAATTAAAAACATTTAAAATGTGGAATTTTTGTAAGGATTTCATACATTTGCAATTCTGAAAGCTGAATATATATTCTAAAAGTTTCATATCCAAACAGGTGATATATTGTGTTGGAATTTTTCCTAAATGGACGTGTACTGAGACACCACTGTACTAACTAAAAAAAATATTTTTTAATGTAAAAAAAAAACTATATCATTTTATTTTCATACTTACGTCGTTCAAACCGTATGCTTTGTATTGTTCTATAAAAAAATGTGTCACATAGGATTTACGTATGTTATATTCATTGAATAATGTTAGAATAAGTACAGAACATGCAAGAACAACTTATTAATTGATACTATATTAACGAATTAATACAAACAAATTATTCACATAATTTGTCTTGAGGAAGAAGCTGTTTGCTTTTAAACCGGCGTCATAATTAAGTTATTTAAGATGTTAAAGTCATTTTTATGGAATATTATAAAATGGAATGTCACAACAGTTTATTAACTATTTAAATCTAAGTATTATTTTTTGACATCTCATCAAAGATGAAGAAGAATATGGAAGTCTGGGCATTTACGGGGCTGACGACCGTCATAGGCTGGTTTAAGTGATCACTTTACACACGTGTAACATTCACCAATTATACCCATTATTGACAACCACACTACTCAAATTCTTGGAAGTTCCATATATATGAACCAATTTAGAAACCTTGTTCTTGAATCACTAGAACTTCACTAGAGACATCTATTGGTGAGATGTAAAGAAGCTTTTTATTAAGCAGAAACTCTTATATTAGTGAAGTTCTAGTGATTCAAGAACAAGGTTTCTAAATTGGTTCATATATATATAGAACTTACAAGGATTTGAGTAGTGTGGTTGTCAATAATGGGTAGAATTGGTGAATGTTATTGTGTGTAAAGTGATCGCTTAAACCAGCCGATGACGGTCTTCAGCCCCGTAAATGCCCAGACTTCCATATTCTTCTTCATCTTTGATGAGATATCAAAAAATAATATGAAAATAACTCCTGTAATTGGAGATAATCCAGATTTTGTGAACAAGTATTTGGACACACTCAAAATGTTGTAAATCTAAGTAGTTTGACAAATACACCATTTGGTTTATGGTAATAGAAATATTTACAAAAAAACTTAATTCAAATGCTTTTTGAATTCATAATAGTAAAATGTAGTTTTACCCAGAAATTCTATGTTTTATACCCTTTTTAATTATCGCTTTAAAAAAATAAATGAATATACAATATATAAATAAATCTTCAAATAATTTCTGCAAAGCCTTGTTTCTGACGATCCAACATTATTCATTGAACGTGTCCATATAGTCAAGTCATGCGGTGAGATTTGGCAGCCCTGCATTACCCGTTTATGAATGCATACTCCGAATGTCGAGTGCATCGCCCCAGTGCACGCAGAGTTGCCAAATATCTCAAGTGCGCGGAATGTGTAAATTACACCTCTAGTTTTAGGAGCTTGCTATGCAAGAAAGTGATAAAATTACATGATCGCTCTGTGCTAGCAATTGATGCTGAAACAATGTATACCAACCACGATTGTGACTCTTATAATCGTCATATTTTTTTCTTTAGCTCCTATCTCTACCCAAATGGTGCATAGGGCACCGCATCTAATAGATAGACAGTTTACTCGACCGTTAAAATTATACGGCGACAAGGTGATCAGTCCTGCTCTCCAGATTCTTCAATATTGGAGTGAATTATAATTAATTTGCCTGCCTTTGTAGTGTAGTGGTTAGCGCGTTTGGCTTCTATACTGGAGGTCCCGAGTTCGATTCCTAGGAGAGACTGAATAAATACTAGTGATTTTTCACTCAAATATTATTGAATGTCACCCATAACTGGTACCTAAAGCGCAGGCCTGATCACCTTGCATTCGTATTATTAACGATTAAAATAATACTGCTTTGATACGTTGCGCTGCCCTATGCATCAATGGGTGCAATAAGAGTTAAAAGAAGAAAAATATAAATATAAATTTTGTAAAAAAAAGGTTATACTATGTAACTCAGATAACAACAGATTACTGAATTTATTGGCTTGAATTTTTGTTCTAGTTTTTACGAGAATTGCAAAATGACTAGCAACTGCCGATCGTAAAATTACTCATTTTTATATATTTTTTTTTATGAAGAATTTGCCATGGAATTTATTTGACTACTTTTATTGCAGCCGGGTTCGTTTTAATTTGGAATTTGTCATTGTTAAAATTGCGAGCCATCTTTTATAAGATTTATTTGAATAATATTTGGCTAAAATCCGCTTTAGCGAGTAATCCATTTGGTTTTGTAAGGACTTGTTGGCAGCATGGTAACATTAAGGTGGAGACTGACCGGAGCATTTCGTTGTGACGTAACATCGTAACATTGTAACACGTTACGAGGCAAGCATCACCGAGCATCCGAAACTATGGATGGACGCTCGGTTCGCTGTTCTGACTATACGAATGCTCGCATCGTAACGTGTTACGTTACGACGAAATGGCTCCGGTCAGTCTCCACCATTAGGTCTTGACAATTTCCTGTTTGGTTCATTATTAGCAACTTTACTCGAAAGCTGAGGTGAGTTTGTGAAGCTCGGAGGTAAGAAAACTGTTCCATACATTGTATTCATTACTCCTCACTGCAAGTTGTCCGCCTCGCTTAGCAAACGGTTGACAATTCGGATAGTGCAATGACTCAACAATTATCAACTCAAGTGACACCCCAGTATCAAATATTTGTGACAGCCACAAGCAGTTCCCAAAATAATATTCATTCATTCGTTCGAACCCTTATCCGCACCCCAATGGTGCAAAGAGCACTGCATCATATAAATACATAAATGGTGTATAGGGCACTGCATTGTATTGACACAGTGTTATCTTGATCCTTAACACACCAAGGAACGGTGATCTGCCCTCCGCTTCAGGTACCAGTCCAGGGTAATATTAAATAAATAAATATTTGATTGAAAAAACCACTTATATTTATTTGACCCCCTCCCCCTGGGAATCGAACTCGGGATCTCAAGAACGGAAGCCGAGCGTGCTGACCATTACACTACGGAGGCGGACAAATAATATTAAAAATAATATGTTTACACTAATATGTAACTTTGTGTGCGTAATGTTAGGATGTTTAAATTATATTGACCTAGCACTAATACCCAGTAATTGTCATAGTGATGTTCGCCTCCGTAGTATAGTGGTTAGCACGTCTGGCTACCGTTTTGGAGGCCCCTGGTTCGATTCCCCGGGCCTCTAAGTAAATATAAGTGACAAATCACTCTAATATTTATTTAGAGTGATTTATCACCCTGGATTAATACATGAAGGACTGGTTGCCTTGCCTTTGTGGAATTCACGATCAAGATAGCATTGCATCAATACGATGCAGTGCCCTATGCACAATTTTGTGCAGATAGGGGTCAGAAGAATGGGTGAGATTTTACTATTGAGGACTAAGGATTGTTTTTGAAATACGAGAATAACACTAGGGCTTGTTTTTGAAATACGAGGATAACACTAAGGCTTGTTTTTGAAATACGAGAATAAGAGTAAGGCTTGTTTTTTGGAAAAAAGAATAAGAGTAATTTTTGAAATACAAGAATGAGAGTAAAGCTTGTTTTTGAAATATGAGATTAAGAGTAAGGCTTGTTTTTTGAAATACAAGAATGAGAGTAAAGCTTGTTTTTGAAATATGAGATTAAGAGTAAGGCTTGTTTTTTGCAATACAAGATTAAGAGTACTGCTTGTTTTTTGAAATACGAGAATAAGAGTAAGGCTTGTTTTTTGAAATATAAGAATGAGAGTAAAGCTTGTTTTTGTAATACCAGAATAAAAGTAAGGCTTGTTTTTTGGAAAATGAGAATAAGAGTAATTTTTGAAATACAAGAATGAGAGTAAAGCTTGTTTTTGAAATACTAGAATAAGAGTAAGGCTTGTTTTTTGCAATACAAGATTAAGAGTACTGCTTGTTTTTTGAAATACGAGAATAAGAGTAAGGCTTGTTTTTTGAAATATAAGAATGAGAGTAAAGCTTGTTTTTGTAATACCAGAATAAAAGTAAGGCTTGTTTTTTGGAAAACGAGAATAAGAGTAATTTTTGAAATACAAGAATGAGAGTAAAGCTTGTTTTTGAAATACTAGAATAAGAGTAAGGCTTGTTTTTTGCAATACAAGATTAAGAGTACTGCTTGTTTTTTGAAATAGGAGAATAAGAGTAAGGCTTGTTTTTTGAAATATAAGAATGAGAGTAAAGCTTGTTTTTGTAATACCAGAATAAAAGTAAGGCTTGTTTTTTGGAAAACGAGAATAAGAGTAATTTTTGAAATACAAGAATGAGAGTAAAGCTTGTTTTTGAAATACTAGAATAAGAGTAAGGCTTGTTTTTTGCAATACAAGATTAAGAGTACTGCTTGTTTTTTGAAATAGGAGAATAAGAGTAAGGCTTGTTTTTTGAAATATAAGAATGAGAGTAAAGCTTGTTTTTGTAATACCAGAATAAAAGTAAGGCTTGTTTTTTGGAAAACGAGAATAAGAGTAATTTTTGAAATACAAGAATGAGAGTAAAGCTTGTTTTTGAAATACTAGAATAAGAGTAAGGCTTGTTTTTTGCAATACAAGATTAAGAGTACTGCTTGTTTTTTGAAATACCAGAATAAGAGTAAGGCTTGTTTTTGATATACAAGAATAAGAGAAGGCTTGTCGTCACATTTATTTGATTGAGTTGAATTGTTGAGATTGCGCTATAGAAATAGATCCCTGGGAATGGATAGAGCTAATGGCTGTGGGCGCCGGATGGTATGCGTAGCGCACGTACTCACTAGGCGTATTTATGACAGATAATGACTGCCACGGTTGAGACGGTATCTGAACAGCTGGAGCTGGCGGCCATCTTGCCGGCCGAGAAGGCGCCGCAGTCGCTGCAGGAGAGCGAGGGGGACAAGCCCTACGACCAGCCCACGGAGCCGGGCCCCGACGACGACCCCTCCCACTTCTGGCACACCTCCGTGGGCAAGTTCCGCTTCTCCATCCAGGAGCTGCCCCAGCAGCTCCAGTACATCCACCAGCTCCTGCAGGTACACACACATCCTCGGAGGACCACTACTAGACTCCGAGAAGGTGAAGCTCTCACCACCGAGACAGGTCGTGAGCTACATGACTCATGTAGATCTTGAGAGTGAGCTAGGATACAAAGGGAGGTCACAATAGACCTAATATGGTCGCAGTGACATAAAGGATGCAAGATCCCTTGCCTTCATATATAAAAAGGTACACACACGCGTAGCCTTCAGCTCCATTCCTCTCTCTACATTTTTGCATTTAACCACTTAATGCTAGGGTTATTTTTATATTAAGTGTTCACAAAAAAAAAATTCTTAAAATTTTCATTCAAAGTTTATCCACTTTTCAACTAAAATATAACAATTTTGGGCATATTTCATTTTCAATTACGTCTACAACATTTTGTATAAATTCATCGTCGAAAAAGTAAATGAAAAATGAAAAATTGGCATTTAGCATTGAACGCATTAAGCGCGCGAGCGTGACTCGTTCAAAAGTATGAAGCGGTTAATGGGTCATTCTAATATATCTATTTCTCTTTTATTTGGCAGTTACCCAGTGAGAGGATGTTTCTGCCAGTGTCGAGTCTTATTTTTAATTACAAACAAAATAATAATACCAGTTAATAAAAAAAATCATAGTTAAAGGCGTTTAGCTTTATCATTTTAGAAATTATGAGCGCATTAAGAGTTAGAAGAATAATATGATGTGAGGGAAAACACTGGGTCGTTTTTCTGAATGAACTTTGCACGTGACATTTATGTTTGAAATTATCGCATCAGCATAAACCTTCATTAATGCATGCGAGTTATTTTACTGGTTGGGTAATATATCCAAAATTAAACACGGTCATTGGATTGAATTCTACTTTCATTTACATATGATGTGTGATGCGTTTCGTCTTATTAACACATTATCAAACATTGACTGAAAATAATTACAGTCCTTATATATGTACTAACAATAATTGCCATTATTAAGTCTAGGGGTACATATATATATATATATATATATATATATATATATATATATATATATATATATATATATATATATATATATATATATATATATATATATATATATATATATATATATATATATATATATATATATATATATATATATATATATATATATATATATATATATATATATATATATATATATATATATATATATATATATATATATATATATATATATATATATATATATATATATATATATACAAATATATATACAAATATATAAATATATATATATACTTTAGCCTACAGTGGGTGTTTTTCGCGATTAGCGCAAAAGTATTCGCTTTCTTAAAATTGACACGATTTCTAAACCAAATAATATTTTCTATTGAAATTTTCAAAGAAATCATATATGACATTTTATCATCAAAAATAAATTATAACAATAATTTTTAATTAAGTATTCCGTATTTTACAATTTAAGAAGCATTGTAAACTATAAAAAATAGTCTTCCCCTCCGAGGTATCATTCCCTATACAATGCTAATATATTCAAATAATAACATACCAGACAGTTAACAAAACAGTGCGAGCGGTATGAAAAATAGTCCAATACGTGAAATGGCTCAAACTAAACTTGAGATTGAGATCGCATAAAAACTCTAGATTACTGGGGATGCCTTTACAAGCGACACACTAGCCAATCTGGACAAGACATCTCAAATAACGTCAACAGACTATCGCCTAGCACCCAGATAGCAGATTACCCTTCAACGCGTTTTATTTCACGCTGATAACAAACTCGTATATTGCCGTTTCCCGCCAATAACCGACAGTCGACAAAAACGGCATTTGCCGTGTCCCGCAGTTGACCGACAGTCCGCGAAAAACGGCAAATGCCGTGTCCCGCCAACAACGTGTTAATAAGACGAAACGCACTACATATTCAATCCAATATTTTGGATATATTACCCAACAATTCAATATGGAATTCTACCAACTATCTGCAGTTATAATAAATAAGTTATTTTACTGACAATATTGAAAGTTTCTTATAAAATCTTGAAGAGAATCATCCGATTAATTTATTAGTTTTTAAATTGCATTGTTCTCTATATTAAATAAAAGAAATTTATTAAATGACCCTATTGCTGAATGGAAACAGGCTCTTAAGTAGTCAAATAAAATGTTAACCGATTGATTAGTATATTTTGTTGTTGTTTTGCAGGAGTTGCCGGACACAGACAAACCGGATATGCTGTATTACATGTTACAATGCCTGTATATCTTGGTGCTTCACGGAGACGCCTTCACCAAAGCTGCCAAGGAGCACCGAGGCTTCTTCATCTGGTGCCAAGAAAATTTGCTCATCAAGAAGTGAGTTTTTTTTCATTATTTTTAATTCTTTTGCATTTCACAATATATTATAATTACAAGTACAAAAAAATATAATATTAATACACAAAAAATCCCACAAAAGCATGACTTGTGTGTGGATATACATTTTATTTTAGGTTTTAATAAAAGGGCACTGGCAAGAATACAATAGATATCAGAAATAAAATAAAATTAAAATCAAACCTCTGGGAGTATGGCCGTACATGCCGTGCCGAAAAAAACATTTTGTAATTAATCTCTTGTTTTATTTTAAACGAGTAGAGATTGAGAGCAAGGCACTGGGACTAGAGATTAACCAAAGCAAGACCGAGATCATGATCATAGATCGATCTAAGAAGTTTGGTGATCTCGGGAACTGACTCGAAGGTTTAGAGATAATAAACGAGTTCCAGTTCCTCGGATCTCAAATCAGCAATGAAGGAACTTGTGAAGGAGAGATTAGACGTCGTATCGCCATCGCCAAAAGTGCCATGTCTAAGCTAGACAAAATCTGGAAAGACCGGGGTGTGAGTAACAACACCAAGATGAAGCTTGTCAGGAGCTTGGTCCACTCCATTTTTCTCTATGCTGCTGAAACATCCCCCACACGATGGACCGATCAAATTAAGGCTGCAGCAGGCACCTCAGTGGTTGGAGCGCTACGTGCAGCGCAGTCAAGGGATAACTGGAGAAGAGTCATTGCTTCTGCAAGGGTCACAGCCCTCAGCAATGAGGATTAAGACGGAGAAGAGAATATGAAGGATATTATAACAGTACCGAATATGAAGGAAAGGCGACCAGTTCTGCGCGGCTGATCCTCCGGTCTAGGTGGAGAATATATTTTATGGGATACAAAAGACTTAAGAGAAGGAGGACTGGATAAGGGACATCGCTGCTAAGTGCTTTTGATGAATAATGGTTGAGTGGAAATGCGATGACTGACCATTTTCTGTACTGTTCCGTGTCTGTCTGCTGTGCTGATCGGGGTTGTGGGCGTCTGTGTACCGGCCGACGTCGAAATCAGATCTAGCTGACTAATTGAACTAAATACTAATCCCTTTCACTGCCTACACCGGGGTACTTCTAGAAAATTTGGAGATGGACTTACAATCTTGTATTTATTTAGATTGAAATGTAAAACTTGGTTAAAAAAAAATAATTGCTTAGCAAGAGCAGATCTGTCAGGAAGCCTAGATGCTTCTGTATCAGATCTGGGCATGCGGTGGGACAGCTTTTAATGTGTTATAAGAAATAGATCGCGAATAGTAACTGTGAAACGGAGAATAGCACCAATGGCTGCCTAGTTACTATGCCAAATTGTGACGTGGCAGAACGACACAATCCGTCTCGTTTCTACCCTTGACTATTCATTTACGCACCTTTCACCTAATGTGGTATATTGTTTATTTTGCTGCAGAGAAATCATTTGATTTCTTCATACTATATTCTCTGCCTTGCCCCGCTGCGGCCAGAACTGCGCCTAGTTGATTGACCTTCCGCACCCTCGCGTTGGCTTCTAGTTTGTGGAGCGTGTGCAACGCCCGGTACTCGCACATCTGCGAGGTGGCGGTCCCCATCCTGCTGCACTGCATCACCCTGACCGGAGGCTCCGACGTGTTCTGGAGACTGATCCAGGAGGAGTTCCATCACACGGACTGGAAGGTCCGCTTCACGGCCGTGGAGAGGGTCACCATCCTCACCAGGTGAGGGAATGAGAACAGCGCATCTTCGTATGCGTACTTATCACACACTGTGTCGTCATCACCTCGACCCGAGTTATTTTCATTTACTAGTATTTATTAATTTCATACATAATTATAATTTTAAATTTACAGTAATGTGTCCTAACTGGATTTCCCTGTGCCGAGGGCGTATTTTACAATGCTTGTTTGGTAAAATTTTGTTAATTTTTTCATCACCGAATAACACTTTCTATTTTTTGTCTATCCACCCCTTTTGAATTATTACTAGCTGTTATTTAATATTTTTATGGATAATGGTAGTAGGTTATGGAGCTTTATTTAAGAATAGTAAAATATTTTTTTTGACCAAACGCAGTATAGATATGATGTTGTTTGATGTGTTCTTAATCTTAATTTTTTTTTTACAAAAACATAAATATTTGTGTTTTTTTTTCATTATTTACAAAAATACTTGAATTTCATATTGTTCCTGTGAGCCCAAGTGGCTCATTATTAGAAATAGGTATCAAATTATGGTAGAGTGGGATTGAACCGAGAAACTCTGACTCAAGAGTTCGCGACACTAACCACGGGACCACAGCCTGACACTTTTTTTATTATCCATACAGCACCTTATAAGAAGCCGGTGTGCGAGCATTACGTTGTCAATCTGCAGTTATGGATTTGAAACACGGTGATCGGTTTAAATAAAAGAAGAACATTTCCACCATCCATTCTGATCGGTCCAGTTCTACTGTTCCGGTTGTAGCATGAAATTGGTCATGGATCAACTAAACCGAGCGGTTTAGTCATTGACATAATTGGTTGGAAGTTATTTTATTCATTGTTTCGGCATTCACTTTGTGGTAAGACATGATGAAATTGTAAAAGAAAATCACTTGTTTTTTACCATTTGAGTTTATTTTACTATAACGACTAGTTTTGGAAGCTATGCTTCCATCTTTAGGTTTAAATATAAACGAAACCATAAATAATTATCTGTTCTACGAATAAAGAGGGGGGGGGGGGGTAAGTTAGGAGGACGGGGGTTAGTCAGGGGATGGAGTTTGAAAATAAAGGAAAATTTTAAAGCAAAGGTGAAATTTTTTAAAACAGTTTTTATTTCTTAATTTATTATTAGAATTTAGACCTGAAGATAGAAGCATAGCTTCCGAAACTTGTCAGTATAATAAAATAAACGCAAGTCGTAAAAAACAAGCGTTATTCTTTTACAATTTGTTTTAAGTTAGTGAACAAGTTTCCTCCTCGTTGCAAGGTTCATGGACTCCACTCCGCTGAAGAACGTGCTGGCTCTGCAGACCGCGCTGGCCACGGCCTTCTGCTACCTGGTGTCGAGTATGGACGATGCCAACGTGTACGTGGCGCAGAGAGCCACCCTGTACTTGGGAACTATTCACGACCACGCCATTAAGGTATTTTCATCCATCTTCTTTTTAATTTAACATCTCAACATACATCGAGGAATGGTAGATTAAATATAATTCTTACGGCTCTATTTCGTATGTCTTTTGTTCAGGAAAATTTCTTTGTTGCGAAACCCTAGATGGGCATTGAAATCTGTCCCACCGCATTCCCAGATCTGGTACAGAAGCATCTAGGCTTCTCGACAGACCTTCTATTGCAAAGCAATTTTTTTTGAACTTGCGTTGAAATTGTGAAATTTATTTAAAATGTAAACAAAATTGTATCCCATTTTTACTGTGAATTTACATTTAAAAGCTTTCAATATCCCTGTCACTGCCGGTCTAAATAAATACAAGTTTGTACCCCAGATGGGCAGGCGGGAATGTATTGTAGCAAAATGGATAATTTGCAAGGTAACAATGGTGGGATGTGTTCCAGTCCCTGATAATGTGCCTGGAGAGCCAGTTCGACTTGGTGATTGTGGACCGGCCCATGGTGCTGCAGTCCCTGTACCAGCTTCACAATTCCCTCAGCGACAGGAAGATCCTGACTTGGGACTTCTTCTTGAACCGCTTCGACGCCTTGTTTCTGGAGTCCCAGATACACATGGAGAGAAACGGGGATATCTCGTATCTGAGAGGTCAGTTCACCGCCTCTTATTACAGCAAAACCCCCTATAACGTTGAGTTAGGTACCGCATTATCAGAAGGAGTGTTATAACTGGTCATTTAAAATGAGCATACAATTTAAAAACATTCCCATTGATAAACGCGGTAACTATCTCAACGTTATAAGGGGGGGTTTACCGTAAATTATGCTGTTTTTTTATCGGGATGTATCGCATGCGGGAAATATCTCGTGGGATAGCCATCAAACTGGCCGTGCAATGCTTTATAATTACTACTCACCCTCATCCGCACTTGATGGTGCATACGGCACTGCATCATATTGAAGCGTTGTTATCTGTCTGGAAAACTTGGTCTAATGTGGACTTAGGGTGGGTGAGTTTGTGAAAATGCTGGCTTATCGGGAATGTGGTTAAAAAAGAATAAGTATGAGTGTTTCCTTAGAAAATACAATACTGTACTTGCATATATTGTTAGCTTGAGAATTCAACAGAGAGTAAATTGCTCAAATACCCTTACACAAAGGAAATATACATACAGTGGAACTTCTTATGACAAACATAATTCATTCCAGCATCTTACTCGTAAAGCGAAACATTTTTTCCCATAGAAATCAATTTAAAATACGATAATGCGCTCCATGCCAAAAAAATACTCTATTAAAAAAAATTATAAACATTTATTCAAATAAAATTACTTTTAAATTGTGAAGGTGTGTAACAACTTGGAAAACAATTAATTTGAAAAAAAAACCCTTATCCGCACCCCAATGGTACATAGGGCACTGCGTCATATAAACGCATTGTTATCTTGATTGTTTACACATGAAGGAAAGGTGATCAGCCTTCCGCTTCAGGTACCAGTCCAGGGTAATATTGAATAAATATTACAGGGAAAATATCACTTATATTTATTTTACCCCCCTTGGGAATCGAACCCGGGACCTCCAGAACGGTAGGTGAGCGTGCTGACCGTTACACTACGGAGGCGGACAAAAAAATATGAATTTATGATAAATAATCAAACTTTTGAACTAGAAAACTGTCAAAAGACATTTGTTTTTGCCGACCAGTTAGTGAGCGCAGAGTTATCCAGTGCAGAGTTTTCTGACTCTCCATTAGAATTGTTAAAAAAGGGAACTTGTGCACAGTAGCCAAACATGCGAGCAATCAAATGACTTCTAATCGAGTAATATTCTACTAACAAAATAAAATTTCCCATATTGTTATGGGAAACTTTGTCCATGTGAGGTTTTTCTCAACTGGTCGAGTATCCTAGCGGTATGGTCCGTTGTCTTCCGAACAGATCTGAGGAACAACGAGAGCAACAGCGAGGCGTTCATACAGAAGCTGAAGCGGGCCCAGGAGGCCCTCTCCCACTCGGACTCCTCCGTGAAGACCCTGAGCGCCTCCTTCGGCACCAAGTGGCCCTACAAGCGCACCATGTCGGCGCCCGCCACCATGCTGCCCCGCCAGGACACCAAGATAGGTAACGTATCCTCACTCATACCCCATCAACATGCACTCATCCACACATTTGTTATTGGAACAAATACAGTGAAACTCTATCTATCGTTTTTAAAGAGACCTATTGAAATAAACTATGAATGCGGGAAAACAATGTCAACGAAGTCAATACAAAAGGAGATACGATCGAGTAAAGATACCATCCTCCCAATCTGCATTACCATTAGTAGGTGGCAATTTCAATAATACAAGTTTTAGATGTTAATAAATGTATTTATTGAAAAAAAATACAAAATTGAACAGAACCCAAAGATCTTCAGACCTCTTCTGCTGTATCCATCACACAAGCTTTCGATAGTCTGTATCCCACACGTTGAAATATTGTCTTCGAATGTAACAAAATTCAGAAAATTAAAAAAATAAAGTAAAAAAACAGACAAATTATATCAATTATGCAGCATAATTCAAACGATGAATGCGGTAAAATGGTGGATAGAAACGATCGATGCGATCTATTTTTGTATGAAATGAATTCGGGGTAGAAGAAATAAACGACACATCCGGGAAAATGATTATTCGAGGAACGATAGATAGAGGTTTCACTGTATATACTTTGAATATTTTAATCACTAACTTTGTGGATCATTGTACATAATATGTTTATTATTTGGAAAAATAAAATTACTTTGTATTTTGATCCACTCACTTTTATTATTAAAACCAACTAGTTTCGGCTACAACAGGGTTTGTTATAAAACAAACCCTGAAGAGGGCAACACCTTGTTGCCAAAAAGTTATTTTATTTCTCCAAATAATATAAAATATATACTACACTAAATGTCAAACTTTTTACTAAAACAAATTGTATTAAAATATCATTGAAATACAATGTAAAGCAACTTTTCATATCATTTCGACGTATTATATCTGCAAAAAAAGGTGCCGGAGTGCCGTTCCACCACGTCACATGAAAAAAAGTGCTGTATATACATAAAACAAAAGTAAAGTTAACCTTTCTGAATTTGGTTTTAACAATACCGTGTGTTGACAAGTTTCACTGTTCACAGGTCAATTTATTAGCTATTTTTAACGTTTTAAAATTGTTTCGAGCTAATTTTAAAATTGAAAAAAAATAAAATATATCAAGTCAAACTTGCATTACCTTTTGGCTCAAAGCAGTCGCCATAACTTTGTCTCTTACTCGCGTACAAAGTTAAAAGGTAAATTGACCTGCGCTGTAATCTACAGTTGCGGGGTTCATTTCCATAATTGGCCAATACCCAAATAATAAATTTAGAGTACTAAGTATATTAATTCAAACATAACCTCAATATTATTAAATACACAAAAGCTGTTTGGTGTTGTATTGTGTTGTGTCATCACTTATTTAGTGAAAATTAATTTTTATGATCAATATTAATCACTGTTTTATTTTCCATTTTTTGTTTATCTATCTTTGCTATCTTAACTTAACTTATATTAATTTTTGCTATCTTAACTTATAGCATTGGAACCTCTAATAACACTTCAGGATACAAAGAAAAGTAGCCCAAGTTTTTTATTTCATACAATCTTAAGTCAATTACGCTTTTGGGAGTATTCGGTTTTTCTGCCTCGTCCATTTAAAATCATGATTTTTCTAGTATATTACTATCGCCTCCATGTGCTTAAAATAAATGTAAACGCAACCTAATTTGTTATTTGATGAAATTTCGAATGACAATATACATTTTTTAAAAATTAAATTTCTCTATACTTTTTAATTTTTTTTTTAAGAAAATTATTTTGACTAGTTACGCATCACTGGAAAGGAAGGGTAAATGTTTGATCACTCAAGGCTGGTGTTGGTGAACAGTTTTTTTTTACATATTTTTTTGTAAGTATAATAAAGCGGTGTAAATAAATAAACTTGGAAAATTGATCAATGATTCAATCATAAAATAGAATTTTTATAAATGTGACATTGTATTATTTTGAGAATGTGATGTTTGTGTCCTTTGTGTATCGGTGTGTCGGCGCATGAGGCTTTTAACCTTTACTTTCTCATGTGTGCCATGGAAATAAATTATGTATTTTAATGGAAAACACGGAATGCAGACTTAAAAGGTATTCTGAGAAGAATACCTCTGGAGAAGAATTAACACCTTAACGACCGCATGTAAATATACGCTTATAACTGCACGCATCGTCAATTTTGTCCAAAAATTCACCCGCAATAAACATCGAGGCGAAACCGTGTATATTTTTAGAGTTTTCTGGAATTTTTTTAAACTCCTGGAGTTCCGCAAAAGCTCTGATTGTTTCGTGGAGTGTCAGTGTCTGACCGGTCCATATCATCAACATCCCCATCAGAATCATCTTCAGAATCACTCAAAACTATTCGCATAACCCGAGGACCTCTTATAGCTTCTCTAATTATTTCAGAACCACTCGGAATCACTTTCCACTTCTTTGTCACTTCTCTCAATATCACGTAATATAATATAATATAAGATCCTAATCTTCTAAAAAAATATCCAAACAAATTCGGTCGAACCATAAAAATTTCACTGACACTAAAGATAAGTTGGGGTTTAATTTATGAGTCATAAATTAAAGCCTGAAGAGGGCAACAGGTTGTTGCCGAAACTAGTTGGTTAATAAAAATGTGAGTGGATCCAAAAACTTTCTTCTTTTTTCCAAAGTCTTTTTATTTCTCAAAATAATATATCAATATGATCCACAATGTTAATGCTTTCAATATTCAAAACTAAAGATAAGATTTGAAAGTGGCCGAATCCCGCTAAAATTTCAGTCGTACAATTTTAGAAATGAGATACAAACCTTCGTGAAGTCAACTCGTAGCCATGAAACAAACCTTTTGGAATGAACAAATGTCTCGATTTACACAATAGATGTCATCGAGTTTGACTACTTATAAACCCGCGATAATGCGGGACCTGTCCTTAGCGGTCAGTTCAAATTTCCGCGCAAATGCGGGGCCGGTCGTTGAGGTGTTAATGTGCAAACTTGTATATTGTTTCCCCTTTCAGGATAGTGACAGAGCCGCTGATAATATCCATGAAGACAACATTGCGGGAATATAGAAAAAAAAACAGAATATTTTGAAATGTTTATTACTACATATTATATTAATATATATTCTTAAAAAGATACATCTTTCATGCAACAATTAATTAATTTAAATAATTAAAAAAAATCACATCGAATCCAACTTTACATGATTTATTGATTCGGCATTAACTTTGTAGAATGACATGTTGATTATTTAAAAAATATTTTTTACTATGTACCTGTAGATTAAAACATCTGTTTCGATATCATTTTCGAAATTAGTCGTGTGTGATGAAATAAAACTCATCGAGTTGTATTATACAAGTGTTTAGTTATAAAAAAAATACAACTTTATTGACTGCTTTAAAAATAAAAATAAATCCGTTTTAAATTTTGCAACTGCTTGACACAGTCTTCGGCACAGTATGACTGTCACAAAAATAAGTACATAAAAAAAGTGTCAAAATTATGTTTTGGTTCATATTAATGATGATACATTTTGTAATTTTACACAGTGAATGCCGATTTAATTGCTAAAAAAAAAATCATTCCACAGTTTATTGAATTTAGACACCAAATAAACTTTTTTATAATCCTAATTATACCACTAATTATTAATATTTTATTATTATTTGATTCCGTTTAAACACTAGAGACCGTATATCAAATGCTTCAACACAGACGAAGCATCTATTTGTATGGAGGAAATATGGAGGACAGGGCTTGACCCGGCACTGGCTGGTATATCATTTCAGACACGGTGTAACGTTCACCATTCTGCCCTTTATTGAGCATCCATATTGCCTCGATTCCTAGAAGTTCGATATACAGAGTACAGTCACCGAGGAGGCAAAATATTGTAGAGATTTAGTTAGAATTGGCAACGATGTAGACGCGTCGTAAGACATGAGTTGCGAGCCACTTATTGTGTGAATATTAGCGGTGACATTTCTGTTTCCGGGCAGACAAGGAGAAGGTGTACAGCCGCCAGTACTCGGCGCCAATACTCAAGAGGAAGAGTTCTCGCTTCGGCCTCGGTCAGTCACCACTCTGTCCCGCCGGCCTGGCTAGTCTAGTTTAGTCCCGTAGTGTAGATATAATCCCTTTATTTTGTACGCAAGCAAACTCGAAAAATGCAAGCAGAAGTTACTCGCAAGACTGTTCAAATTACCTATTCACATAGTGCAGGATTCAACGTTCAAACCTCAATTTCTATGGACTGAGAGTTGAAATCGTATCGATGTCAAGCTCAAAACGTAGCTAATTTTTAATATTACTGACATCTGTGGATATAATACTGAAAACACAAATAATCTTTTGATATAGTCATGACAAAATTGGGCTATGTCAATATCTGGGCGGCCACCGTAATCAGACAAAATATGTCTGCATCTCGCTCGCACTGCGTATCGCATTACTTTTTTAATTATTTACATTAATCTTTTTCTTTTCGTGGTGCTACTCCGTGCTGAAGGTTGGCAATCATCATGGCAATTTGCCTGCAGCCGCTCAAAACAGTAACTTAGTGCTACAGTGAAACCACTCAAGTTGTCAAGCCAGGATACATGTCTTCTTCCTTTGCTGCGTTTATCTTCCACTTTGCTTCACTTTACTCGGTATTTCTCTCCCCCCATAAAATGGCCAAAGCTCTAGCTTCATTTTCTTTATAATGTCTAAAACTTTTGTCTCATGGAGATTTATTTTGAAGCAATTACATATCAAATTAAATGTTTCCTCTTATTTAAATCTTAACATGTTGATTGCCATCGCAATTTTCAGAATTCAGATTTTTAATAATTTTTTTATAATTATGCGAGTATTTTCTGTTCATTTATTAATAAATTTTCTGTTCATGTAAGCCAGCATTGATTTTTCGTTCTCTTCCCATGCGACATCTATCCATATTAGCACTGATAAACTAGGATTTTTTTCGTAGCTGCAGAAATATGGCAAGTAAACACAGTACAAGATAACTCCTAGTCGGCGTCCTAGCAATGAACGTAATCTACGAGTTATCTCATAGTTGACAGTCAACGTGTTTACAGTATAATTAATTGTTTGACTGCAGAGTGCTTATAACTGCGGAGATGTTTCTGAGTGCAAGTAAACTTTGAAGTGGTTTTGCGAGTGAAGTTTTGTAAAAGTTCCCGAGTTTGCTCGTGTGTTTAGACACTGACACCGTATAGTTTAAGCTTGTTCCTTAGGAGTATATTTAGATGGTATCTTGACCCTTTTAGGTACTTGGGTTTATGGTGCAGTTCTGTGTGATTCGGGCCCACCGCTATACTAAAAGTGAACACTAGCAAATACCTTGTTCGAGTCACACATGATTTTAGACGACAATGATTATATAAGTGCCATATGATAGTAGGAAAAGTAGTATCTGATCAATGAAACAATAAATAATGACTGTTTAACCTTTCCCTAACGGTGCTAAAAACTTCTACATTCACCGGTGATACGTATTTTGTACAACAAATGAAAATATGGTTTAAAAACGTTACTTTGATTGACCATAGTTGAAGTTTAAATGTAATAATTTTGTAATGTTAGCTCTGGTAAGAATCTGAAAACGATAAAAAAATACATCGCAAGTAGTTGCAATAACTAACGTAGTGACATGACCGCCGTGTATGACTACTAAACTTGCAACAACATATGCGTATACGCAAAGCACGCCACACGAAACGTTTGTGTATTGGTGATTTTATCCATGATTTTTTCACAAAGTATTTATTTCCGTTTCTGCAAATAAATAACTTTATATTATAATACTTTCATAATTATATTACGGAGGAATACAAAAATTCTGAGCCTGTATTTATTATATTTTGTGTTGATATTCTCATTTTAAAAGTCGAGTTGTAGTAAATACATAAAACCGGAAGGGGAAGGTGAAGTATATTAGATTTTGATAGATTTGTTTCGCTGGTAGATATTTATTCTCGAAGGACTTGTGCATATAAGCAGTGTCCAAGTGACAAAGGCTAGTACGAGTGCGGGTATGCGACCCCGAGTGAACTAGCCATTGTTGCTTTTCGAATATCTCTATAGTATCATCCTTCTCCATTTCATTTCCCATATAGCAGTTGTCCGCCTCCATAGTGTAATGGTCAGCACGCTTGGCTACCGTTCTGGAGGTCCCGGGTTCGATTCCCTGGGGGGTCAAATAAATATTAGTGATTTTTTCACTGTAATATTTATTCAATATTACCCTGGACTGGTACCTGAAGCAGAAGGCTGATCATCTTTCCTTCATGTGTAAACGATCAAGATAACACTGCGTTTATATGAAGCAGTGCCCTATGCACCATTGGGGTGCGGATAAGGGTTTATTTTATTTTATTATTATTATAGCAGTAATGTCCTGTACTCTTGACACAAGTAAGTAAGTTTCTTAACGTAAGTAATTTTGAAATAGTGCCGTATTTATTGTATACACACATAACTGTACAAAAGTAACTAAATTAAATTTGAAATTTTCGCTTTCAAAATTGAATAATCCTTGAAAGGATAATTGTCTCATTTTGTCAGCATCGATGCACAGCACCGCTAAATCGGAAAGCTTTTGTAGCCCTAATATGGATCCACATTTATTTTTCATTCTCTTGAGCTGCCTGAAAGATCTTTCTCCCGTGCAATTCGTTATCAAAGACTTAAACGTTTCAGTACTGCATATTGATTAGGAAACGCAGATTCCATTTCATCACGAATCATAATGTTGTACAAATCTTGAATTTTATAAATTATATCGGGGTAATTTGTAACGAGTCCGTAACGTAATTAGTCCGCCTCCGTAGTGTAATGGTCAGCACGCTCGGCTACCGTTCTGGAGGTCCCGGGTTCGATTCCCAAGGGGGGTAAAATAAATAAAAGTGATTTTTTCACTGTAATATTTATTCAATATTACCATGGACTGGTACCTGAAGCGGAGGGCTGATCACCTTTCCTTCATGTGTAAACGATTAAGATAACACTTCGTTAATATGACACAGTGCCCTATGCACCATTGGGGTGCGGATAAGGGTTTTATTTATTATTATTAATTTGTAACATTTTCTGTGTGTTCCAACTCTACTGTTGCCAGATTTTCGCCCGCGTGGCTTCCTAGAGGAATAAAATTTAGAAATCTTCCCACTGGGTGGGAAGATTTCTAAAGAATTCTAGATCAATTCATTAATATGTGAAATATCCTAATGATCTGAATAATGAGAAAAATATTACAGCTACCAATTTTACTGCCTAAAGGCCGTAATATTTTTTATTATTAAAAATTATTTATTTGAGTTAGGTTGTGGTCCCGTGATTAGTGTCGCGGACTTTTGAGTCAGAGGTTCGAACCCACTCTACTACAATTTGATACCTATTTATAATAATGAGCCGCTTAGGCTCACAGAAATAATATGAAATTCAAGTATTTTTGTAAATAATAAAATTACAAATATTTCTCTTTTTTTTCATTTTTTTTTTACCTCCTTAGCTACAGCTTATTTAGCTTGTATGTATGTAAATCCAGCACTGTCTACACCTTTCTCATATCTGGAGTGTAGGACTGATCATAAATAACACAATCAGGTTAGCGCCGCGTCCATCCAATGTGGTGCCCTATGCACCATTTGGGTGCAGAGAGGATTAAGGAAAAATAAGTTATCAAAACACGCGCGGAAGTTGTAGATTCCGCGACGGCATTCGCCATCTCTCCAATGCGATCTCAAACAGGCAACAAGTGTTTTTGTCACAAGGTAAAACGACCCAGAAAAATGCTAAACTTTGTATGTATCAAAATCTCATTTTTAATGGCTGAATTCTGAATTGACCAATTTTGAATGAGCATGAATCAGTGTTGCCAACTTATGTACCAAAATTTACTCCACAAGAGTTGGCAACGCTGGCATGGATTTTATAGAAATGCATTTATTGTTTATGGTTGTGATTTTTCCCCCAAATGTAAAAACTGGTCTATTCTGCTTGTTTGAGAATGTCACCATGCATGTCACAATGCAAATAGTAGATTGTTTTACTGACAATAATGACACATTCCTAAATAAACTGCACATTTTTCTTATAGTAGACAATTTTTTTTTGGAAAAGTGTCATAAAACAAATTAGTTCAAATCCGCTTTGTAAAAGGAAGAAAGTTTTATTGACAATAGTGTCATAAGTTAAAATAGTACAGTCGATGTCACGCTTTTACTGTGCAAGAACGTCATAATTCAATATAAACCAGACAGGACGCTATTTGTTTTCTTTGCAATACTGACACAAAACAAAATAATACATTCTTGATACAAAACTAATAATTAAAAATGGTCTTACCTTTTGCGCAACACTGTTTTATGCCGAAATAATACACTATTGCACTAATCGACAAGAACGTTCCTGCTCGATGGGTCAGTCACAACTAACTTATGACGGTCTTGAAAAGAAAAATTAATAATTTCTTCAAAATGCAAAAACAACACTTTCTGCCCTGTAGCGGGTAAATATTAAGTTGAAAATATGCCGCTTTTGCTGGGATATAGTACATTTTTTAGGCATTCCGAAAACATGCATAACTCAAAATTGACAAATTTCGATTTATGACGTTCTTGAAAGGAGTGAGCGATATGTTAGTTTTCATATGCATATTTGACATTTAGGTATTAGGTTATCAGTACCTAAACATATTGTTTATAGTAATTTTTAATACTCATTTTAATGAAAGTATAGAAACATACTTAAATCAAATATTTGTCAAATAAGAGTATATGCAAGATGAAAATATTAATGATTTTAAAGAAACTTTTTTAATAGATAATATTAATAGTTTTATACTGTAGTAGTACTTTTCTAACAAGGGTGTAATGAGAGAAAATGGACCGAAGCTCTATATTACAGACACATGTGGTCTGCCATGCAAAGCCTTCAGGTGATTCTCTTAAAAATGCATAATAATATCAATTAACCGCTTTATCCTGATATTTACTCATCATCAAGGCCTAAAATGTACTTAGTGCATGTTGTTCTGCAATCCTTATCCTGGTCTATTTATTGGATTGACCAAAAACGCATGTGATTAATATTTTGTGTAGTTGCAAGTGTGTGACTATAGTGCTATGACAGTGACGTGTAGTATTGTTTGCATGCTGTAGTAGTGATTATCTCGACGAAGAGACGGGTACGTCTCGAAACTGGTAGACTGCAATCTCGGTGAGTGGTTATATACTAACATTAAGTATTATTTTTTGACATCTCATCAAAGATGAAGAAGAATATGGAAGTCTGGGCATTTACGGGGCTGACGACCGTCTGGTTTAAGTGATCACTTTACACACGTGTAACATTTACCAATTCTACCCACTGTCAATAATCAACCACACTACTCAAATTCTTTCAAGTTCTATATATATGAACCAATTTAGAAACCTTGTTCTTGAATCACTAGAACTTCACTAGGGACATCTATTGGTGAGATGAAAAGAAGCTTTTTTATTGAGCAGTAATATTAAGTATTTAACAACATTTTCTTCTTCTTTTTGTTGTGCCGTATCAGGTCTCCCAGTGTTGGGAATCACTCTGGCGAAGGCTTCTCTTTCTTGCGCGACCCGAAACAGCTCCCCCACATGTCTCATCCCGATCCAATCTCTTATGTTGCGTAGCCAAGATGTTTGACTTCTGCCAGGACCACGTTCGTTGTCCCTCAATTTCCCCCATCAGTATTGTTTGAAATATACCGTACTTCTCTGCTTGCACAATGTGACCCAGATATGAAATTTTACGGATCTTTACATCCTTTAGTTAAGCGGTTGTCTACTGCAATGGCTCTCCTTTTAATATCATTTTGTTAAATATTTTCTTTTGTATTTTTGTAATAATAAATCATTCACGATTTGAGTATTTCTTCATCACAAGTAAATCTCGGATTTACTCGCTAGTCTTGCGACGCCATTTTACTTTGACTTTTTAGGGCAGTGGTGGTGATGATGCTGGTCGCTCTCCCAGCAGAGAAATGAGATCGTAGTGGTCGCGCTCCTGGCGGAGGAATGAGATCTGTGGTTCGGGAAGCCATTGTTCGATTGTCTCGATAACCTGAATTCAAAGTCCGAATTTCCACACATCTGCCTAAATGCTAACTAATCAACTTCAGGTCACCGCTCTTGGAACAAATGTACTCCTTTTATTCCCGGTCATTGTCCCATGCATATAATGTATATTACATAGTTGCATTATCAAATTCTGCAAAAACCAATGCACTCTAATGCCTCTACACGTGTGGTCTACCCGCGGAGTGCATGGCCTCCACACACCCCCGCTTTTTTTAAATAATGACGTCCCGTTGCTATGACATTAATGATAAATATGCTGTGACACGTTTGGCATTAGCCGACGTAAGGTAGACAAAGGCGCGGTTGATTGCAAGTTGTTCCTCGCCAGATGGGCAGCTGCACTCGCTGCTGACGGGCGGCGTGGCGGCGGACGACTCCACGCTGGCCGGGCTGCTGCCGCGGGTGCTGGACGCGGAGGACGCGGACCGGGAGACGGGCCACCTGCTGGTGTTCCTGCTGATGCAGTTCCTGTCGCGCTCCGACCAGGCCAGCCCCTCCGACGACAAGTACATCAAGTCGCAGAGCATCGTGCTCAAGCACCTGTACCTGCTGCTCGGGTACAACCAGGCGGAGAAGTCCTTCCACGTTCCGCCTTACAGACTCAGGTATTCCAAACTCCCATCTGACACCGATATCTTCACAACCGTTGCGGACGTTGTATTCATTTTTGTATCTACAGTGAAACCTCTATCTATCGTTCCTCGAATAATCGTTTTCCCGGATGTGTTGTTTATTTCTTCTATCCCGACTTAATTTCATACTAAACTAAACCGCATCGATCGTTTCTCTATCACCATTTACCGCATTTATTGTTCGAATTAAGCTGCATACTTGATACATTTTGTTTGTTTTTTTTACATACTTTCAAATTTTCTTACATTCAACGGCAACGTATGGGATAGAAACAATCAAAAGCTTGTGTAACCGATAGCAGGAGAGGTCGATATTGATGAGAAGGAGCCGCTGCCTGTACTTGCATTTCCAGAAGCGTGCACACTCTTTGAAAGAAAACTTTCTACATACAACGCACATTCAATAACCGATGCTGAAAAAATACTATTAGCAAAGCCGAAAATATACTATTGACTTACGAAAATAAAACAGTTAAAAAACAAAAGTATTTTTTTAAATTCTATTCAGGTTTGTATTTTTTTTTAAATAAATACATTTGCATCTGAAACATGTATTCTTCTTAGAATTTTAGCCTACGAATGGTTATGCAGATTGGGAGGACGGTATCTTTACTCGGTCGTATCTATTTGCGTATTGACCTCTTAATCCCGCATTCATTGTTTTCCCGCATTCAAAGTTTATTTTAATAGGTCCCTTAAAAAACGATAGACAGAGGTTTCACTGTATATCTTTTCATATTCTCAATATTATTAATATTTAAAGCATTAATTTTATGGCTAGTCACTTTAACTTTTAAATTTTTTTACAAAAATGTTAGTAATATTAGTATATAACCACTCACCGAAATATATCTTTTTCTTAATATATTTATTTTCATTTATTGATTCGGCAGTCAGCATTTCAAAATGATGCAGAATGCATTGAAACACACGTAACAATGGTATTTTAAAATCTAGTGGTATTTACTATGATGTTTCATATTACATCTAGGAACATAACTTTAAAACGCTAAAAAATAAATTAAATGAATTTTATAAATGTTAATCTAAGAATCAAAGAAAAAACACGAAAACAAAAAATAATAATTTTCATATTATTTTTTGACATCTCATCAAAGATGAAGAAGAATATGGAAGTCTGGGCATTTACGGGGCTTACGACCGTCATAGGCTGGTTTAAGTGATCACTTTACACACGTGTAACATTCACCAATATCAGACTTCCATATTCTTCTTCATCTTTGATGAGATGTCAAAAAATAATATGAAAATAACTCCTGTAATTGGAGATAATGCAGATTTTGTGAACAAGTATTTGGACACACTCAAAATGTTGTAAATAATAATTTTAATAAAAATAAATTGTATTACCAACAAACATAACTAACACAAGTGTAAGTCCCTTTCCAAACACAAGAGCTCAGCTCTTTATTGGAGACAACTGCGATTTTAATTTTAAGATTGTAAGTAGAAATGTTAATAAAATTAAATAAAAACTTTTGTAACCATATTAAATAAATAAATAAATAATAACCCTAGAAATCCTTTAACTGAAACATGTATTTGTATCTTGCTTGCACCGTGTTTATCGTAACTGTAACTGTGTTTGAGAGTGAAAGAGAGAAAATGTTTTGTATTATTTACATATCGAATCGAATGTGTCATCTGGATTGTTGAAACTGATAATTTGGTGTACATCGCCTAAAATATACTGTTGACTTACGGAAATAAAAGAGTAAAAAAACAAATGTCGGTGACAGTTTATTTACAATGCAATAAAATATTTTTTTTGGTTCTGTTCAACTTTGTATTTTTTAAAATCTCTTCTCCGTCTCATTCCTCATTACTGAGAGTTGTGACCCTTGTGGAAGCAATGACTCTTCTCCAGTTATCTCTCGACTGCGCTGCATGTAGCGCTCCAACCACCGAGGTGCCTGCTGCTGCCTTAACTCGATCGGTCCATCGTGTGGGGATCTTCCTCTCCCTCTCTTCCCCTCCAGGCTACCGATCACAACCACTCGTTCCAGGCTATCCCCGTTGAAAGAACTGGAGATTTTTAAAAAATAAATGCATTTATTTGCATCTAAAACTTGAATTCTTCTTAGAATTTCAACCTACCCATGGTTATGCAGATTGGGTGGACCGTATCTTCACTCGATGGTATCTCCTTGTGTATTGACTTCTTAATACCGCATTTATAGTTAATTTCAAAAGGTCCCTTTAAAAACGATATAAAGAGGTTTAACTGTTTTTTTGGGTAATATATCCAAATTTAAACAAAGTTAATGGATTGAATTCTACTTTTATTTACATATATATGATAATATGTGACGCGTTTCCTCTCATTAAGACGCGTGTGACGAAACGCGTCACATATTATCATATAATTATTTATTTTATTTATTTATTTTTTTAAACTTCATGTACAGAAAATAAATAAGTACATTGGCGAGCTTCTCACTCACTCAAACAACTGTCAAAAAATAACTGTGCGATCAAAGTGGTGGAAATTTTGATGAGTACCTTTTAAAACATGCCCAAACACATGTTCAAATTTTTATTGACAAAGAGCTCCATCTTCATGTCGAGGTCGGAAACTTTTCAGATTGCCCATGTATGTATTACCCAAACAAAAAAAGGAATTCTACCAACTGTCTGCAGTTACAATAAATAGGTTTTATTTTTTTGACATCTCATCAAAGATGAAGAAGATTATGGAAATCTGGGCATTTACAGGGCTGACGACCGTCGTAGGCTGGTTCAAGTGATCACTTTACACACGTGTAACATTCACCAATTCTACCCATTATTGACAACCACACTACTCAAATTCTTGGAAGTTCTATATTTATGAACCAATTTAGAAACCTTGTTCTTGAATCACTAGAACTTCACTAGAGACATCTATTGGTGAGATGTAAAGAAGCTTTTTACTAAGCAGAAACTCTTAAATTAGCATGTGAGGTCCAAATCCTGGATTTCAATCACACGCATGAGAAACGCCAGAAAATACCATTTTCATTTTTATTATTAAGCTTATAATTTGACCAGATAATTTATTTATAACATTTTTCAAAATGTTGTAAATAGGTGTTCACTGTATTGTATTGTAATGGAAGGGTGTTTGTTTGCAGGCAGTCGGCGGTGTTCAACGTGTTCCTGGCCAACCTGCCCCAAGTGCTGGACCAGAACCACGTAATGGGCTGGTCGCTGGTGGGCTCCGTGCTGCCGTTGCTACAGTACTGCCCCTGCCCCTCGACCTGCGTGCCGCCCCTGCCGCAGCCCGCGCCCTCCTACTCGCTCTGGCAGCTGGAGACGCACTCGCGCCGCTGCTGGCTCATGTCCCTGCTGGTGCTCCTCTACAAGGTAACTCACCTCTTAAGGTACACAAAACAAATAACTACATTGGCGGGCCTATTGCTAAAAAGTAATATCATTCAATCAACCAGAAACAGACTGGTGATATTGATCCAAACGTTTGATACCATATATAGATAGCTGTTGCAATCAGAGGGTAGATAGTAATTGAACATTAAAAAAAACATAAATTACAAATTGATGATAATAAGGAAGGGAAAGGAAAAAGGAGTTTAGGGAAGGATGTAGACGGAAAAACATAGAGATGAGGTTTGTTGGACAGTTAGGATTCTAATAATAAATAGTATTGTCTCAGACGCTTCTTAAAAGTTATTAGAGAAGGTGCATTTTTTACAAGAAGAGGTAATTCATCCCATAGTCTGGCTGCTTGGACAGAGAAAGAATGACTGAAAAATGATGTGTTGTGGCGAGGAATGGAAAGTGTTCTTTCTTGGGAAGAACGAAGTGATAAACCATGATCTGAGAGGTATATAAAATTTTCAGCAAAATAATTAGATGCATATTAGGGTTGTGAAGAATATTATAAAGTGGCGTGAGATTTATACGCTGGTTGAAGTGAAGCCATTTTAGTTCTGTGTAAAAATGATCCATGGTCGTATTTTTTTAAAATAGAAAATTATCAACATTTTAAATATATGCCACACACATAATCGTTTGAGCAAAATTCAAATGGCAGTGGGCAGGACACAGTGCGAGACAGGACCCCACGAGCTGGACCTCAAGAATTCTACGTTAGAGACCTTGGGAGAACAAAAGAAGTGTCGGAAGACCCCAAAAGAGATGGCCCGACGACAATGTCGCTGTGGGGGGTAAAAACTGGCTGCAAGCAGCAACCAACCGGAGGAAATGAAAAAGGGAAGAGGCCTATATCCAGCAGTAGAGGTCAGAGGGCTCATGAAGAAGAAGAAGACATAATCAATGAATATTGTTAATTTGATATAACCACTTGACCTGACCAGCTATTTTATGGCTCCGCGGTTGAGGGGTTAACGCATATAAAGGTTAAAAGTTGATAGAAAATAAGGAAAAATGTGTCCTAGGGGTGTGCAGTGACTTTTATAAGGTGTGCTGAAAAAAAAAGTGAAGCTATTCCATTTGAGATGTTTCCTCCGTTACGTCACTGTTGTCTACTTGATAGCTTGACAGATCCGCTGTCCGTTTAGGGACCTACCCGAGTCACCATACTTGTTTTTTTGTTGTTGTTGCTAGAGTGTTAAAATAAATGATTTTTTGAAGAGGCACAGCGAATCTAAACCTATAAGTTTGCCATATCGCTCACTCCTTTCAAGAACGTCATAAATAAAAAAACTTGATTTTTCAGGAGAACATTAAAGTTTAAAAATATAACACAATGTATTAAAAATAAATATCAAGCCACTTTTTGAACTTTTTACTGTGCAACACATCTTTTTAGGTAAAACCCGAAGGTTTTTTCTCCATTTGAAAAATATTTAAAAAAAATAATTAAACAATCCCTTTTCTTCAAAATGCAAAAACAAAATTTTTTGCCCTGTAGCGGGTAAATATTAAGTTAAAAATATGCCTTTTTTGCTGGGATATAGTACATTTTCTGGGCATTCTGAAAACATATACAACTGAAAATTGTCGATTTTTGATTTATGACGTTCTTGAAAGGAGTGAGCGATATGTATAAATGTTGAACTTAAAAATGTAACTATATTAAATAAATAAAAATAAAATAAAACAAATATGACCAGGCAGCCAACTTGCGTATCAACATACCATCTTACAGAATAATGAGGGTATGTATATCTACTAAAATTGGACCGAATTATCGGGAACAAATGTGGGGAGATTGTGTTGCGATGGGTTGATATGTTTCCAGTATCAGTACGCCCAGCAACCCGTCTGCGGCCAGCTGCAGTCTCTGGTGAAGATTGTGATCAACACTCTGGACTCCCAGCACCACGAGTGCAAGCGGATCCCTCCCATGGTCATCATGGCTCAGTCCACCAGATCCAGAGGCAAGTTCACAATTTCAAGCATAGATATTGGTATATGTATTTGACATTTTCCATATATTTAAATATGTACCTATATTTACATAATACATAATATTTTTTGGTATTAATCATGGTTTTTGAAAGAGATGAATGTAGATCTGAGTGTGAAATATTGGTAAATGGGGAGATTTTGGAACAGGTAGATGATTTCATATATTTGGGTAGTATGTTTTCTAGGGATGGAAAGATTGATAAAGACATAGAAAGGAGAGTGAATGCTGGGAACAGAGTGAATGGTGCACTAAAATCAGTTTTAGCAAATAAAAATCTATTAGCGGAAGCTAAACTGGCAGTACACAATGGAGTTCTGGTCCCAACCCTTATGTATGGAAGCGAAGCATGGAGTTGGCAAAAGAAGGATGAAAGCAGACTGAATGCAGTCGAAATGCGATCCCTCAGACGAATGTGTGGCAAAACGATGTTTGATAGATGTTCGAATGATGAAATAAGGAAAAAATGTAAGGCTGAGATAAGCATCATCGATAAAATTAAGAAAGGTGTGTTGAGATGGTTTGGACATGTGGAGCGTATGAGTGAAGAAAGAACGGTTAAACAAATTTATGGAGCGAATGTAGTTGGAAAAAGAAGCAGAGGACGACCGAGGAAAACTTGGCACAATCAGGTATGTCAAATACTTGAAAGAGGTCGGGTCAGGAGTCGTAATAATCGTCGGGTATGTATGAGGAGATGCATGAATGTAGAAGAGGCAAAGAATGTTTGCAAAGACAGAGTGGTGTGGCGTTCGATTCTCTCTGCCTACCCCTGCGGGGAAGCGGCGTGATGGTGAGTTAGTTAGTTATTAATCAGTATGGATAAAGAAGCGGTTAGCTTCGAAATAATAAAGTTATAATAAAATATTTAAAGTGATTTTAAAACAAAGTTACGTTTTAATTATAAAATGGAAAATCACAAAGTTAGTGCTTCAAATATTAATTATACCTATACATATAACGTTTTGACGGCATCCGTAGTGATGCTCGGCTACTGTTCTAGAGGTCCCGGGTTCAATTGCCAGGAGGGGGGGGGGGGTTAAATGAATATAAGTGTTTTTTTCACTCTAATATTTATTCAATACATATTACCCTGGACCGGTACCTGAAGCGGAGGGCTGATTACCTTTCTTTTATGTGTTAACAATCAATATAACACTGCGTTTATATGATGCAATGCCCTATGCACCATGGGGTGTGGATAAGCCATAATAAGGCATAACAATTGTCACGATTTTTTTTAATGTGTTTTTAATAATAAAATACAACTACAAGACTCTAAAAATCAATGTTTGATTTTAATATTTGATATATAGATGAGCTATTTACAAGCTATATGGTACTAGACGTACGGCAACTGTTCGTCAAGGAAGTACTGATTCACTTCTGGAATAAAATGGAAAAGGTTAGAACGCAACAAACTATTGGAACCCGGGCAGCATTAAATAAAAACTACATTGGCCCAGCCATTAAAACAAGTTTTGCCCAAAAAAATTTTTCATTCCTCGCTCCAAAAATATTTAATTTGCTGCCCGAAACCATTAAGATTTCCAGGAGTGATCAGGTCTTTAAGAACAGTGTCCGTCGATGGTTACTTAACATTGGAAGGGACAAGGTGGAAAGTGAATTAATTAAAGTCCAGGTGTAATTATCACACTGAAAAACCTTAAAACATAAATTATTTTTGTATCTCCTGTATGTTATGTTTATAATCTAATCATTAAAAAAAATATATGTATATTAAAATTAAAAAAAAAATATATATATAAACTTTGTATTACCATGTTAGTATTCGGCTCAACACAGGCCATGCCTAAAGAGCCGTAATACGTTTAATAAATGTGTATATGAAATGAATATGTATATTGAATGTATCTATGTATTATGAAAATAAATAAATAAATAAATAAATAAAAAAAATAGATACATATTAACCTTCCCCTCCCAGTATTTACTACAACTCAACTTTTCAAATGAGAATATCAATGTAAAATATAATTATGTATTATATGAAAGTATTATAGTATAAAGTTATTCATTTGCAGTGATGGAAATAAATAATTTCTGATAAAATCGGGAATAAAATCATCAATATACAAAAGTTTTTGTGTGTGCGTGTGTGGCGTGCTTTGTAAGTATACGTGCATTTCGCATGTTGTAACGTGTTTACTCCGCCAGTCCAGTAGTGTGCGGATTGTCTCGCACGACGGTCGCGTGTCACTACGCCTTCTATAACGGCCACTTACGATGGCTTTTTTTCTCATTTCCAGGTTCAACTATGGTCAATAAAAGCAACATTTAGGAATATTCACATTTTTCCCGTTTTTAAACGACATTTTCATATGATGTACAAAATACATATCACCGGAACGCGCGGAAGTTTTTAGCATCGTAAGGGAAGGGTCAATAGTTCTCGAGGAAATGTTATAATGGCGTTTTATGTAATCCGCAATTCTGTGAAGATACATGGGGCGGTGCGAGTTCCAGCATCTCCTGTTGCTAATGAATCTGTCAACATTTCAGACATCAGTCAGCCGTCACTCGGAGCCGAGCCCGAGCTGAGTGGCGAGCGGGCTGCGGACTCTCCGCCTGCCTCGCCCGCCTTCCCCGCTGAAAGGTGATCTCCCTGCCATGTTAGTAGGGCCACGAGGGCGTTAGCTCCTCGCCCACCCGGAGATGATCGACTCATAAGGACAAAGTCTTCTTCTATAAAAATGTGTCCAGATTCACATAAGAAATAATTAATTAAATAATTAAGTCTCCAGGCTTTTCTGCCGGCTGCCAGCTCCCTTGCATCCTCCCAAGTCAGATCTGCGTCCCGAAGTTCTGACGAGAACTGCCGACGAACCTAGTGCCTTGCCCATGTACTCCGCATGCCTCCCGAGGCATGCGGAGTACATGGCCAAGCCAACTGAATCGCCTTTTCTTGACGACAGTTGTAACCAAGATTTGCTGGGTCCTACGCCTTATCTCTTCACCCCCACAAAGTCAAACCACCGCACGCCTAAAATTCTCCGCAGACACCTATTCTCGGCGCTCAGTACACGGCTGCTCTGGGCCCTTGTAAGATGCCATGTTTCACAGCCGTATAAGAGAACATGTAAGAAATACGTTGAGATAAAATGCAGTTACACCAAGAACCGCCGGTAAAACACTAACCTAAGACAGCGTCGGCATAGATTGTTACACATTCTATATAAAGAATTATACTATATAAAGAACCAACCTGCCGATGGTTATGCCTGTACGATGAGCTACCGCTATGTTGAACAATTTCACATTGGATATTCATTTGTTTTATGTGTCTGAAGGGGCATTCCGTAGCGGGATTCTTCTACATCTTTAACAAGAGTATTTTTGCTAATTTTCGATTTTTTGTTAATGTATACGCCTTAAATTTTAGTTTGTAATGTGTATGTTAATTATAAATAAATAAATTTGATTGAAAAAAAAATACTGGAATGTGGTCAGGTTAGGGGTCGAAATAATAGTTGAGTGTGTATGAGGAGATGCAAGAATGTGGAACAGTGTTTGCAATGACAGAGTGGTGTAGCGTTCTATTCTCTCTTCCTACCCCTGCAAGGAATCGGCATGATGGTCTGTTAGCTTATTAGTTTTTTTAGCCTTGCAGTCACATTTTATACTGATTCAATTTGATATTAAAAGCATCGATAACTTTGGTATGGTAATATAACACTCTCCTTATCATTCATCGTTCACTTTGTGTAATAACAAGTAAAAAATGAAAGTGATATTACACAAAGTGAACGATGAATGATAAGGAGAGTGTTGATTTTATTTTGTCTGGTACACCCATATATCTGTGGTGAAATGGAAGAGGGGGACAAGTCTGTAACACATATCATAGGACATTTCTCTTCTGTGTTACCACAGATATATAGCGTTACAAAAAACGACTCTGTCATGGTGGGTACTGACCAGAGCATTTTCATTTTCATTCGACTTCGGATGGAGCACTCGGAACACTGTGCTGACTATACGAATGCTCGCATCGTAACGTGTCACGTTACGAAAAAATGACTCTGGTCAGCCCCCACCTTCAAATAAACGAAGATGTTATATAAACTCTCTCTAATAAATAAAATATTTGGGTTTTCAAACTATTTGCAAGGTATAGAAATTGCGAATGAAAAAGATATAAAAAAGAGAGATGAAATATTTGAAAGCGATCAGGTTTGGAGTCGAAACAATCGGCGGGTATGTATGAGGAGATGCATGAACGTGGAAGAGGCGAAGAATGTTTGCAAAGACAGAGTGGCGTGGCGTTCTTTTCTCTCTGCCTACCCCTTTGGAGAAGCAGCGTGATGGTTAGTTCTTGTTAATTTTTCTTCAAGATTAGGTTCTTCTTAAGTCTAGTTTTCCTGTTCTGTAGGGCTCCGCACCTGCCCACCATGGACACGCACTGGGAGGAGAAGCCGCGCAAGTACCAGCACTGGAGCCTGGACCAGGAGAGCACGGAGTCGGAGCTCGTGGCCATCCCGGAGACCAGCGACAAGTCCGAGAGCACGGTGCACGGCAGCACGGCGCAGGTCTTAGATCCACATAATAACCCGCAATGCCTCTATTAGACTCTTGTCTGCAGATGGGATAATAAGGATCTTCAAACCCTTATACGCACCCCAATGGTGCATAGGGCACTGCATCATATAAATGCAGTGTTATCTTGATCGTTAACACGTGAAGGAAAGGTGATCAGCCCTCTGCTTCAGCCGGTTCCAGGGTGATATTGAACAAGTATTAGAGTGACCTCCCCTGGGAATGGAACCTCTAGAACGGTAGCCGAGCGTGCTGACTATTACACTATGGATGCGGACATCTACACGTCCTTGTGATCTCGGTACACCATCCTAACATCCGAGGGGATTGCAGGGCTCCTTCGACGAGACGACCCACTACGAGGACCCGGTGACCAAGGACAACACGCGGAGCAAGACCCTGACGCAGGCGGCCGCCATCCTGGACACCTCTCGCCCCGCCAAGGACAAGAAGCACTCCGACAAGTTCATGGGCATGAAGCCTCTGTGGTTTATGGCCAGTGATGATGACTCCTCGGTATGTAATTACTGTATGAACGTGAATCCTCCCTCATTATACTATTTTGAATGACTTTAAAGTTTTACAACATTTAAAGTGTGAATTGTAGGAGTTATTTTTCATATTATTTTTTGACATCTCAACATAGATGAAGAAGAATATGGAAATCTGGGCATTTATGTTTCGAAATTGAACCATGTACATATATAAATACAGTGGGTGGCCAAATTATTAGGGACACTTGTCCTTTTTTGTAATTTTCAAGGTTAGATGAATTTTGTGATCAAATAAATTCGTTCTAACTAATTTTTCTTTTGCATTTTTGTTGCTGGTATCATAATTATTGTTTTTAAGATGTGACAATGCTGTAAAATATCAAAAAAGTAAGGTTTTTGGGTGTTAATTAGTGAAAAATGGTATTTGTGTGAGTTCAGGTAATATTTTTTCAAACCATTTTTTTTGTAAGTACTAAAAAATTGTCTCCAGCCGAGGCTCAAGAATGGTTCCCTGGTGAAAAACCTTTGGGAGCTAACGAAACGGGAGTTTGCTAAAAAAGTCATCACCACCAACCTGTTACTCATAGAAACTCTTGGTTAAAAAAATTTATGAGGCGAATGTAGTTGGAAAAAGAAGCAGAGGAGTCCGAGAAAAACTTGGCACAATCAGGTATGTCAAATACTTGAAAGCGGCCGGGTCAGGAGTCGTAATAATCGTCGAGTATGTATAAGGAGATGCGTGAATGTAGAAGAGGTGAAGAATGTTTGCCAAAACAGAGTGGTGTGGTGTTCGAGTCCCTCTGCCTACCCCTGCGGAGAAGCGTGATGGTAAGAGTGATGGTTACTTAGTTAGTTAGAACCTCCAAGAATTTGAATAGTGTGGTTGTCAATCATGGGTAGAATTGGTGAATGTTACACGTGTGTAAAGTAGTCACTTAAACCAGCCTATGACGGTCGTCAGCCCCGTAAATGCCCAGACTTCCATATTCTTCTTCATCTTTGATGAGATGTCAAGAAATAATATGAAAATAACTCCTGTAATTGGAGATAATCCAGTATTTGGACACACTCAAAATGTTGTAAATATTTTTGTTGATGTTAATTATTAGATTACATATATACATTACGTACAATAGATACAATAACCATTTACAGTATAAAGGTTTTACAATAAATAGACTAAGTCCAAAGTTAAGGGATTCTTACACATTTAGTACAGTGCTTTCAAAGACACATTATGTGGGAAAAAAAGTATAGCCGCTCCACTCCACCATACTTTGCCTCCATAAATACTGGTAACAGTTGTTTCGCATTAGTTATTCAGATTTTTATTTTACTCTCAACAAAGATGAAGAAGTCTATCAATTCAATTTATTTATAAAAAAGTAACTAACTAACTCAGGCCGCTTCCCTGCAGGGGTAGGCAGAGAGAATAGAACGCCACACCACTCTGTCTTTGCAAGCATTCTTCGCCTCTTCCACGTTCATGCACCGCCTCATACATACCCGCCGATTATTACGACTCCTAACCTGACCACTTTCAAGTATTTGGAATACCTGATGGTGCCATGTTTTTCGCGGTCTTCCTCTGCTTCTTTTCCCAATTACATTCGCCTCAGAAATTTGTTTTACCGTTCTTTCCTCACTCATTCGTTCTACATGTCCAAAATATCTCAACACACCTTTCTTAATTTTATCGATAACGCTTATCTCAGCTTTGCATTCCTTCCTTATTTCACTATTCGAACATCTATCATACATCGTTTTGTCGCACATTCTTCTGAGAGATCGCATTTCGACTGTTTTTTTTATTTATTTATAGTTAATATACACATTACAAACTTAAATTTAAATAGTATACATTAACAAAAATAGAAAATAAGCAAGAACACTATTGCTAAAGGTGTAGAAGAATCCCGCTTTGGAAAACTCCTTCAGACACATGGAACAGATCAATATCCAATGAGATATTGTTCAACATAGCAGTAGCTCTTCTTACAGGCATAACCATCGGCAGGTTGGTCCTGTGTATAGGAATGTGAAACAATCTATGTTGACGACGTCTTAGGTAACTATCGGGAACATACAGACCAATGTTCCGGATAATTTCAGGATTATCGATCATACCGCGCAACAATGGATAAAAATGCGTAATCAAATACACATTCCTTCTAGTTTCTAAACTATTGTAGCCAAGCATACCCTGGAGAAACTCGGTCGGGTAAAGCCAAGGATAATAGCCGTACTCTCTCATGTAGAGAAACTTCTTTTGGACTTTCTCTACCATAAGAGAGTACTTAAGCTCTTGTGGCCCCCAAATCATGGAGCCACTCTCGAGTCTACTTCGCACCAAGGAGTTATAAAGAGTTCTCAGCACGCTGGTATTTTCATTACATATCAATATTGGAATAATGGAGGTCTGGACAGATTTCCAGACCCCGTGAATACAGGCCTGAGTAGGGCGGTAGAATGACCGACAGGTCTGGGTTGGCTGTTTGCAGAGCGACAGTCCCAAGTGGGGAGTGAAGGAGGGGGTGCGCATGATGGTCACCTCCAGCCTGATGTCGGCCACGGACCAGCAGCAGCTCAAGCACCTGGCCGCCGCGCAGCTGCAGGCGCAGGCGCCCCCCACGCCTCACACGCCTCACACGCCTCACAACCACACCAAGCTGCCCAACCAGGTACTCTTCGGGACAACTGTCAACCGTTTTAGTGCGTAATAATAATAATAATTACTCTTTATTCCAGCTTGACTAAGTGGTGGGTGCAATACTTCTTCTCCGTCTTATTCCTCATTGCTGAGGGTTGTGACCCTTGCAGAAGCAATGACTCTTCTCCAGTTATCCCTTGACTGCGCTGCACGTAGCGCTCAAACCACTGAGGTGCCTGCTGCTGCCTTAATTTGATCGGTCCATCGTGTGGGGGATCTTCCTCTCCCTCTCTTTCCCTCCAGGCTACCGATCACAACTAGTCGTTCCAGGCTATCCTCGTTGCCATGCGCAACGTGTCCAAAGAACTGGAGAATCCGTCGGGTACAGATATTGGCCAGAGTCAAGCCATCCAAGCGTAGTTCCTGGCGAATGGACTCATTGTCCATGTCCATGTTTCCATGGCTCCTGACAAGCTTCATCTTGGTGTTGTTACTCACAGCCCGGTCTTTCCAGATCTTGTCTAGCTTAGACATGGCACTTTTGGCGATGGCGATACAACGTCTAATCTCTCCTTCACATGATGCGCATGTGCAGTACTTAGTCAGCCATATATGTTTTACAACATTTTTTTTTATAAAATGAAATTAAAATTACAATAATAAAGAAATAAAAAAAGAAAAGAAACCGCAAAAGAAAAACAATTAAAAATTAAGTAATTTTTTTTTGGAGAGATGTAGTAGATGAAGATCAATCACATCGCTGGCAAACGCAGCACTGTGCTCCAAGTATGTCAATGCATAAGTATGTTAAAATTGCTGAAAACTTGCAAATATAGCCCTTATTATTAGGTGTGTGTACAAAATCAACAATATTTTTCTCAAATATTGACCGATTTTAGTATTTCTTTCTGGTATCGATCAGTATTTCTGTATTGATTAGCATTTCTTTCCGTTCATCACCCGACATAGGATAGCCCGTGTAACGGAGTTTTTCCTCAAACAGGTGGCCAAGTTGATACCGGGCAAGTCTCTGGAGTCGGAGACTGCCAAGGCGTCCGCAGCGAAGATGTCCCCCAAGTCGGCTCACTCCATCCAGGTCATCGGAGGAAGCGCTTCTGCTCAGACGCACTGCGCCCAGGTCACCATACGCCAGGGGGGCAACTCCAAGGAGTCCGCCAACAAGTGAGCTTGGGTTTATTATTTCTTGCGCCTGAATTGCGCCTAGACAGTTACTGAACCGGTTGACCATAGTGAAGTCTGTACTACGCCCGAAACTATTAGGTTAGGTAAGCGAAGTTGTCCAACTCCGTAGAGTAGCGGTTCCAGGTTGAGTAAAAATAAGTGTCAATTTCCTATTTAGGGTTGGTAGGGCAAAAAATTAAACACTTTCCCATCTCCGAATTCAACCGGCAGTTGAAGGAAAGAGCGGGAGAATTGTTTCTACTCCCTCCATCGCAGACAGTACATTTGATTATGTGAGATTTTCTTCAATTCAATTTCGCATAAACATTTTTTTATCCTGAAATAATAAAATGGTCAGTAAATGTAAAGAGAGCAATGCATAAAAACAACTGTTTCTAGAAACAGTTTTACCTCAATCTAGAACCAAACATGTTTCGCTAACTTCATTAGTAACACGCGAGAGCCTTATCCATATTTTTCGTTGTTGTTGTTGCTGGATTTAACTCACGAGGGCCATTATTTGTAAGATATGCCTCCATACAGAAGCACCTTATTACAAAGAAAAATATGAAAATCTAGGGATTCACACGGTTTACGATTTGCCTATGATAATTTTTTGCCCTGTGCAGCGTTCAAAGTCCATTACTGAACAATTTTATTGCCTCGATTCTTTTTCAACATAAAGTAGAAAGTATATATATATATATATATATATATATATATATATATATATATATATATATATATATATATATATATATATATATATATATATATATATATATATATATATATATATATATATATATATATATATATATATATATATATATATATATATATATATATATATATATATATATATATATATATATATATATATATATATATATATATATATATATATATATATATATATATATATATATATATATATATATATATATATATATATATATATATATATATATATATATATATATATATATATATATATATATATATATATATATATATATATATATATATATATATATATATATATATATATATATATATATATATATATATATATATATATATATATATATATATATATATATATATATATATATATATATATATATATATATATATATATATATATATATATATATATATATATATATATATATATATATATATATATATATATATATATATATATATATATATATATATATATATATATATATATATATATATATATATATATATATATATATATATATATATATATATATATATATATATATATATATATATATATATATATATATATATATATATATATATATATATATATATATATATATATATATATATATATATATATATATATATATATATATATATATATATATATATATATATATATATATATATATATATATATATATATATATATATATATATATATATATATATATATATATATATATATATATATATATATATATATATATATATATATATATATATATATATATATATATATATATATATATATATATATATATATATATATATATATATATATATATATATATATATATATATATATATATATTTCCAAATTCATGTCATATATATATATATATATATATGACATGAATTTGGAAAGTTACTGCGGATAAAACACTTGTTTTATGCGCAGTATCTTTCTACAACTCTCTGTCGAGGAATCCGGATAATCGAGATGCATGCAATGCTGGTGGATTCCTTTTGCATGTTAGTTCTTATTTTATAGAATATCGATAGCCATACGAAAAGTAAAGTAAGTAATGATGAGATACCAATTAATATGTACATAGATTTATTTATTTGTTTTCTATTACATTTTACTATACATACAATGTTTTGTAGGCAGGCAGAACCCGCAGCGAGATGTTCATTTACACCAAACTATAAATATTACAAAATAAAACATAAAATAAAGTTAACACTTTCCTTATCATTCATTGTATACTTCGTAAACACCGGTGTCGGAATAATCCTTCAATCATCAGGTTAGATGTAGACTAAAGTGAAATTGTTACGGTCTGACATTTAAACAAAATTATATTTAGTATTTTCTAACCTTTCCCTCCCGGTGATATGTATATATTTACTACAACTCGACTTTTAAAATGAAAATATCGGTATAAGATATAATAGATACGGGTTCAAAATTTTTTTAATCCTCCGTAATATAATTATGTATTACATGAAAGTATTAAAATATAAAGTTATTATTTTATTTATTGTCTCGGCTTATTATTAACTTTGTGGTAGGACATGTTACAATGATTAAAGAAAACACTTGTTTTATACCACTTGAGTTTTATTATAGACTACATGTTTCAGAAGTTAAACTTCCATCATGTTATTATAATATAACAATAACATGTTATTATACAGACCTGAATGATGGAAGTTTAACTTCCGAAACATGTAGTCTTTAATAAAACTCAAGTGGTATAAAACAAGTGTTTTCTTTAATCATTATAAAGTTATTCATTTGCAGTGACGGAAATTAATAATTTGTGAAATAATCGGGGATAAAATCACCAATACACAAATGTTTTTAAATATTTGAGTGCTTTGTGTATACGCGCATGTCTTAGTGTGTTTACTGCGCCAGTAGTGCGCAGATCGTCTTACGCGGCGGTCGTGTCACTACGCTAGCTATTTCGGCTACTTGCGATGTATTTTTTTCTCGTTTTTAGATACTTACCAGAGCTATCATTCCAAAATTGTTACATTTAAACTTCAACTATGGTCCATAAAAGTAACATTTAGGAATATTATTTTTTAACATCCCATCAAAGATGAAGAAGAATATGGGAGTCTGGGCATTTACGGGGCTGACGACCGTCATAGGCTGGTTTAAGTGATCACTTTATACACATAACATTCACCAATTCTACCCATTGTTGACAACCACACTACTCAAATTCTTGGAAGTTCTATATATATGAACCAATTTAGAAACCTTGTTCTTGAATCACTAGAACTTCACTAGAGACATGTATTGGTGAGATGTAAAGAAGCTTTTTACTAAGCAGAAACTCTTTGTGAGGTCCGAATCCTGGATTATAATATTCACATTATAGGAATATTCACATTTTCATATGGTGTAGGAAACACATATTACCAGTGTTTGAACCGTAAGGGAAAGGTTAAAGGGGTATTGTACAATGTGAAGGATAAATGAAACACCGATATCCGGAGCATGTGTAAGACGGAGGGTATCGTGAGGTGGGGACGACAACCAAGGCGATACTGGAATGAACGTATTAAACAGAATGTCAGAAGACAGACTTCCACGTATCCCCCTTCAAGGAAACGAACCTTCGAAAAGATGGAACGACAGCTGGGAGTCAACATCCCGAGAGCGACATGCGGAGGCGCAAACAGATCCCTAGGATCTACCAAAAGAAAAACAAGAAGGATGTATGATAAGGAGAGAGTTATATTACCATAAAACACAAAGTTGACAATGCTTTTAATATACAAAATATAAAGTAAAGTTATTGTAAATTTGAATTTGTTACATGCAGCAAATCTAAAGTAGAGAAGACGGATAACTCGCGCGGATCTCCCAAAGCTCTCGGGAGACAGAAGCGCCTCACAGGTCTGTAGTTGTTGGATACGCTAGATTCCACTCACGCATGACGGTTCGGACTGATCCCCCACTCTGTTGGTGCGCAGATACGCCTCGCTGCCTGCCCGGCTACCAGTCCGCCTCGGCCAGCTGCTCCTCGCCGGACACGGCGCCCCCGTCCAACGGGGAGGGGCCCTGCAGCCCGCGCAGCCCCTGGGCCCCGCCGCGCCCCCTGCCGCCGCCCAACGTGGAGCGCCTGCTGCCCATCGGTTCCTCCACCAGGATGTGTGAGACAGGCTTCTTCCATGTCGTATTGGACTATTTTACAATATTGTAATGGTTTACCCATTGGATAAGACAAATTATTGAGCCATGTGACAAATCTGTCCGCCTCCGTGGTAAATGGTTAGCGTGTTTAGCTACCATGCTGGAGGTCCCGGGTTCGATTCCCAGGGGGGGTGAAAATAAATATTAGTGATTTTACACTGTAATATTTATTTAATTTTACCCTGGATTCGTACCTGAAGCGGAGGGCTGATCACCTTTCCTTCATGTGTTAACGATCAAGATAACGCCGCCTTTATAGTAGATGCAGTGCCCTATGCACCAATGGGTGCGGATGAGGGTATAAAAATAAAAAAAGTAGAGAGGTGTAATATGGTTAAGTTAATATCAGGATAGAAGAGTGTGGCGTTCCATCCGCTCTGCCTATCCCTGCAGGGAAACATCATGGTTTTTTATTATTATTTTTTCTATACATATTACATACATAAGTCATATCTTACAATGTAACACTGCTATATTTGTGTTTTTATTATTCACACAAATATATCAATTTCATACTATTTCTGTGAGCCTAAGCGGCTCATTATTAGAAAATAGATATCAAATTGTGGTAGAGTGGGTTCGAACCCAGAAACTGTGACTTAAGAGTAACACTAACCACGGGACCACAACCCGACATATTTTTTGCTAATTAAAAAGCTACCCATGTGATTTGCTAATGCGGGGCGTTGTGCGGTGTGCAGCGGCGTACGCATCGCCCGAGTCCCCGCTGTCCAAGATGGAGGTGCTCTCGTGCGGGTCCAGCGAGCCGCCCTCCAGCGACGGGGGCGAGGCCACGTCGCCTCAGCCCGCCGCGGGCCCCCCGGGCCGCTTCAGCCTGCTGCACATCGGCCAGCACTGCGCGCCCACTGGGGGGCCCGCCTTCACGCAGCTCGTGGACCGCGTGAGGGAGGCGCTCTGCATGCCGCCACCTGGTAATGTCTCACTTCGTGTGCCCACTAGGTATTATCACACTTGGCAATGACCCACCAATTTGATATTATCCTACTTAAGAGCGATCCACCCACTTGGGATCATCACACTTGGCAGTGACCCACCAACTTGGCATTATCACGCATAGTAGTAGACCCACCCACTAAGTATTATCACACTTGACAGTGACCCACCAATTTGGCATTATCCTACTTAAGAGTGATCTACCCACTTGGGATTTTCACACTTGGCAGTGACCCACTAGCTTAGCATCACGCTTGGTAGTGGACCAACCCACTTGGTGATATTATATTTGATGATTTTTATTTGGTGATTTATATATTGATATTGCCAAGTGTGATATTACCCACCCAATGGGTAATATCACACTTGGCAATGACTCACACACTGGGCATTATCACACTTAGCAGTGACCCACTAACTTAGCATTGTCACACTTGGCAATGACCCACCCTCTGCGGAATATCACATGTGGCAGTGACCCGCATACTGGGCAATATCACTCACTGACCGACCCTCAGTTAATAAAAATGAATTTCAGATCCTGTTAGCAAGAAAGATCGCTCTCGTTCAGAATTGGGAGTCGCTGGTAAACAAGACACTCTGGCCAGGCAGTCTTCCGGTGAAGGCTCTTATAGGTAAAAATCCATGTTCAGCTGTTCAGCATTGATTAGGTGGAACACTCACTGTCTGTGTTTTTTTTCTTTTGAATGGAATTGCATTTATTATTTACCTTGCTTATTATGTACAAGCTTTATAGAACATCAAATGATTTTTAGTTTCTTCTAGCTAAAACAAAGATGTTTTATTTTAAGCTGTGTTGGGAGCAGGAGGGATAATCTACTGTGGGCAAATCGTGAAATTCTCAGCATTTGCTCATTGCTGGGGGGTAACAATATAAAACTCCTCCGGAGAAGCCGAATACAACAGACCTTCTGTTGCACTAAAAGAGGGGTCGGTATTTTGTGTCCTATTTTGGTTTATGGTTCCAATGTCAATGGTTTATGATACCACCTCTCGTGACAGTTCCTTATGAACTACCAGAGATCCGATGTCGTATAGGTCCTCATCCAGGCTCCTGTGTGTTGTGTGCGCAGGTCGAGGGGCTCCAGTCCGCGGAGGCTGACCAAGCAGGTGGCCCTGCTGGAGTCTCCGCCCACAGCGGGCCACCCCGACTCTGCCGACAGCGTGAAGACCCCCATCTCCGCCCCGCCACTCTCTGCGACCACGGGTAAGGATCTCTCGCTTCATCTTCTCTAGCCTTCTGTCCTCCACAGCTAGATATAGGCCTCTTCCGTATCTTTCCATTTTGTCGCTGCTTGCAGCCAGTTTCTACCCCCCACAGCGGCGATTTTTCTTCTTCTTTATTTTAAATTCTTTTGCATTTCACAATATATTACAATTACAAGTACCAAAAAATATAAAATGTTAATACAAAAAAAGATCCCACAAAGGTATGGCCTGTGTGTGGGTATACATTATATTTAGGTTATAATAAAGGGCACTGTCAAGAATACAATAGATATTATCAGAAATAAAATTAGATTAAAAGTACTAATATAAACTACAAATATTTGATTTTTACAGAAAACAAAAAATCAAAACGATGAAAATGAAAAAAGTTAGCAAATATGTTCTATATGAGTTATATTTATGTATGTTTAAAAGAAGAAGGTACTTAGATCTGTTTTTTTTTTTAATAAATAATTTAAGCAAAATTTAAAATCGAAACAAACTTAGGTAATTAATGTCTAACATATAGTCTTCGTCTAATGTTTAGCATGGAAGATGAAGGAGAGTATGGTCATGCCCAGACTTTATTTATACCATAAAATCTTATTTGATTGCATGTCGTAAATAATTTACTTTTTGTATAAGTATGGTAAGATGTACTGTCGGCACGGTGAGGGCACATCATCGTAATTTGTAATTATGTGTAGGATGAAAAATGAATCTTCTTCTTGCTGGCTATATCCCGACTTATCGTCTTTGTAGACCGCTGGGGTCAGCTCTCCTCATCCTCAGGTTGTAGGTCCTTCTGTCACGGGTAGCTTTACCTAGGGCAGTACCTAGGAAATCTAAGATATTGACCCTGTTAAAAAGAAACTCATAATTCTGAAAGGTATTAAAGAAAACCTAAAAACTAAGAGCAAAAGACACAGTCAAAAACAGAAAACTAACAGATCAAGACAGTATTCGGAATCAACCTCTGAATGTTCTTCGTCATCGGTGGAAAGTAGTCCCAAATACAAGATGGATGCCAACACATCTCGAAGATCTAATCGAGGTAACCTTTGACTTATACGTGTAATATATCGGTGTTGCTATGTTTTTATTTTTGTTGTCATGATTTGCGATGTTTTATTGTCGCCAGCATTCATCCTATCGATCCTCTAGTGCATGGGTCGGCAACCTTTTGTTGTAAAAGGGCCAAATATTTTTCATGGGGATCAGTGCGGGCCGCACTTGCAGTAGGTATACGTACAATATTTATGTACAAATATTTTAATTTTAAAAATAAAACGCTAAGTGTATATTTTAACGACATTTATTGTATTTAATAAAATCAATGAGATTCCCTTCGCTCCCTTTCTCGCTTCCTTTCACTCGATTGTGTATAATATCGTCCGTCATGTGCGTTGCGGCGAGAATCTCGCGGGCCGCACCAAGATGTCTCGCGGGCCGCAGGTTGCCGACCCATGCTCTAGTGCATTGTTCCTGTGCGTGTGTGCCGCGACACACCGGTGTACCGTGGTGATTAGTTGGTGTGCCGCGGAAAAAGTCTACTTTTGTGACAATAACACAATTGCTCTAAATTTTAATTGCCTGTGCTCAGTTGAGTAGGCTCACATTTGGCATTAAACATAAAATGTTAAATATGTTACCATAATATGGTAAATATGCGCCTCTGAAGTTTCTTAATTGGTAGGTGTACAGGAAATATTAGAAAATTGAAAAGAAAAAGTTTGCGGAACACTGGTATAGAGTATTCAACGTCCACTATTTTCGCGATAAAAATTCCCTCAAAAACTATTATTTGTGGAAACATTAAACTTTTGGTTTCCACAAATTGTGATTTTTAAGTGCATTTTTATCACCAAAATATTTCTATTTTTAAAAATTATGCTATTAATTTAATTTTTTACCGCCAAAATAGTTTCTACAAATAATCGTTTTGAATGCGTTGTTATCACGGAAATATAAAAAAATATAAAAGTCCATAAATTTGTAGTTCATTTTTTATCACCATAATACTTCATTTTTCCTTTTCTTGTAAGGCTATTGTTCTTCTAACCCTTATTCGCACCTAATGGTGCATAGGGCACTGCACCAGGGTTATCTTGATCTTGAAAGTTTGCGGAACACTGACCTAGGCCATGCCTTCGAATCGTGTTATCTTTCTGCAGGATCCATGAATTTTTTGGTCCTCCTCTAGTTTTGTGGTCTTTCGATGAAAAATGAATTAAATGTGAAATGTGGTTGATGGCAGGGCCGTACCGGGAGGACGGCAACATGTGGCAGCGCCACCGCAGCCGCGTGTCCGCGGGCGCGCCGAGCGGGGCGGCGTGGCAGGGGGCGCCGGGCGCGCGCCCGCTGGACGCGGCGGCGCAGAGGGCGTGCCACGCGCAGCCCGACATCCGCCAGTCCGCGCGCCGCATCGGCGACGACTGCTCCGTGGAGAGATGTCAGTATGCTTTACTCATCAACAGCGCCCAATATGGCAATATATTATAGATGTTACGATGGTGATTATAAGGAAATAATTTTCAATTATTTAGAATACTCAAACAGATCAGGAATCAGAATAATCGGCAGGTATGTATTTGTCCGCCTCAGTGGTGTAATGGTTAGTGTGCTTAGCAAACGTCCTTGAGGTCCCGGGTTCGATTCCCAGAGGGACTGAAAATAACTGTTTTTTACACTCTATTTACTTACTTTTAACTGGTCCCTGAAGCGCAGGAGTGGTGATCACTCCTGCGCATCAATGCTACAATGCATCAATATATGATATAGTGCCCTATGCACCATTGGGTGTGGACAAGGGTGAGTAGTATGCAGGACATATAAACTCAAAGAACTCACTAATTATTTAAATTCAATTATCATTTAAATATTCATTACAATAACACATTTTATGATTTTGACGGATTATATAAATGCGATCCCTCAGACTAATGTGTGGCAAAACGATGTTTGATAGATGTTTGAATGATGAAATAAGGAAAGAATGCAAGGCTAAGCTAAAGCATTATCGATAAAATTAAGAAAGGTGTGTTGAGATGGTTTGGACATGTGGAACATATGAGTGAGGAAAAAATGGTTAAAAAATTTATGAGTCGAATGTAGTTGGAAAAAGAAGCAGAAGAGTCCGAGAAAAACTTGGCACAATCAGGTATGTCAAATATATGAAAGCGGCCGGGTCAGGAGTTGTAATAATCGTCGGGTATTTATGAGGAGATGCATGAATGTGGAGATGCATGAATGTGGAGGAGGCGAAGAATGTTTGCAAAGACAGAGTGGTGTGGCGTTCGATTCTCTCTCCCTCCAGGGGAAGGTAACCATCACGCCGCTTCCCCGCCCCTGCGGGTGATGGTTAGTTATAAATACAGATTGTAATTACGTAAGCAAAAACACTGTTTCATCTAATTGGTTTTGAAAATATGTATATATATATATCTGTGAAAAAAAGTGGCGGAATGCCGTGCATCGCGTTACATGGAAAAAAAATCCCTGGTAGTATGATGTACGAGTATAAGGAGATGCAAGAGTGCGGATGTGGAAGAGGCAATTGTTTGCAAAGACATTCTATTATCTCTGCCGATCCCTCCGGAGAGCGCGATCAATTTAGGTCACGAGATCTGAAATACCGGAGCGATCTGCGGCGAGGTACAGTGGCGGTCCCGTTGCAGGCGCCGAGTGCGGCACGGTGATGGAGGAGTACAGCGACGAGGAGCTGGGGCTGTGCATCATCGTGCTGGCCACCTTCGTGCACCGGGAGCCGGCGGCCGCCGCGCCCCTGCTGCCCGAGATCCTCACCCAAGTGTCCAAGTGAGCGCACATTGAAAGCTGTCCCATCCCATTCCCAGATCCGATACAGAAGCATCCAGGCTTCCTGACAGACCTTCTCTTGCAAAGCAATTAGGAAAATGATCATGGGGTATTGAAAGCTGTCCCACCCCATTCCCAGATCCGATACAGAAGCATCCAGGCTTCCTGACAGACCTTCACTTGCGAAGCAATATTTTATTTTTGTTTTATCAACTACGTTTCGAAATTTATATAAAATGTGAAACAAAATTGTATTCTGATTTTACTGTGAATAAACATTTAAAAGCTTACAATATCCCTGTCATGTCACTGCCAATCTAAATAAATACAAGTTTGTAAATCCACCACCTAATTTTCTAGAAGTACCCCGGTGTGGGCAGTGAAAGGGATCAGTATTTAGTTAGATCAGTTAGTCAGCTAGATCCGATTCCTACCCGACGTTGGCCGCTACAAGATGCCTCCAAACCCCGGCCAGCACAGCAGACAGACACGGAACAGTGCAAAGACATTTACAGAAAATACTTAGTCATCGCATTTCCCACTCAACCATTATTCATTGACACTATTACGGATCCCTTTCACAAGTAACAATATATATATATATAATTTTTTACTTGACTCAAGCTTATCACAATCCTCGCAAATGATGGACAGAAAAAAAACAACCCTATCTCACAACCTGGCACAAAGTCATAACCACGACACAACACATGTGCAACAACAACACACCACAATGCAATACCTTACACAAAGATAACACCCTTATGATGCATTACTTTAGATCAAACATCATCATTTAGAAGTAACAAATACAAAGTCCGCTCAATCAATCTCACTGCTGAGAGCCGAGGAACAACGTGCCGCCAGACGCGGAACGGTACCGGATCTAGCTCTACAAGTTAGTAAGGCTATAATTCCTTTAGTGGAAATGGAATTGCAAACACAAGTAACGTCTTGTGTTTGCGTATGCATATCCCACACTGCACCGCCAGCACTAGTGACACGCAACTCTGGGTGCAGGATCGCCCAGCTGCCCATGTACCCGTGGCAGAGCGAGGCCAACGTGCACCTGCCCGGGGGCGCCGTGAGTGTGGCGCACCAGTTCCTGCGCTGCGTGCTGCATCAGCTCGCCCCCAACGCCGTCTTCGTGCAGATCTTCCAGACCCAAGCTCCAGGTGCGCCACCTGACCTAACCTGATGTCCTTCTAGCTCCAACTTAGCCCTAACCTAACCTAACCTTATATCCTTCTAGCCCTTACCTAACCTAATATCCTTCTAGCCCTAACCTAACTTACCTAACCTAACCTATTATCCTAACCTAACCTAACCTAACCTAACCTAATATCCTTCTAGCTCGAGTAAGGTTAGCAGAATAGCTAAAGATAATACCACCTTGATCAAAAAATTCACAGAATAATTCCGTGTGGCGCTCTCAGTCACCCGATTTGAGTTTTCTTTTTTTACTTAGGTTGCCACATCTGTCATTGACATTCTGTGAAATTTTCAGCTTGATAGCTTGACATTTGTAAAAGTGACGCCGTATTGAGTACATCTGCGATTGTGAGTGTTTTCGATTTTTCACAATTTAACAAATGGAATGGAATTTGCAACAACAAGTTTGTATTAAATTTTGCGTTAAAAACGGTTTCAGTGGTGCGACAACATTGGAAAATCCAGAAAAGTGTTTTGGCAAAAATTCTCTGAAGAAAACAGTCGTTTACCAGTGGCAGTTTTTATTATTCTTTATTTTACTTTTTCATTGAATACTCATTTCATTGAAACACGCTGGTTTTTCATCTAGTATTTCTAGCCCGTAACTCCATTATAATCTACTACTACCGCCGTTACTACGGTAAAATCATATTATTTTCTGACATCTCATCAAAGATGCACAAGAATATGGAAGTCTGGGCATTTACGGGGCTGACGACCGTCATAGGCTGGTTTAAGTGATCACTTTACACATGTGTAACATTCACCAATTCTACCCATTATTGACAACCACACTACTCAAATTCTTGGAAGTTCTGTATATATGAACCAATTTAGAAACCTTGTTCTTGAATCACTAGAACTTCACTAGAGACATCTTTTGGTGAGATGTAAAGAAGCTTTTTATTGAGCAGAAACTCTTATATTAGTATGTGAGATCCGAATCCTGGATTATAATCACACACATGAGAAACGCCAAAAAATACCATTTTCATTTTTATTATTTAAACTTGACCAGTTTTGTCCGCCTCCGTAGTGTAATGGTCAGCACGCTCGGCTACCGTTCTGGAGGTCCCGGGTTCGATTCCCAAGGGGGGTAAAAATAAATATAAGTGATTTTTTCACTGTAATATTTATTCAATATTACCATGGACTGGTACCTGAAGCGGAGGGCTGATCACCTTTCCTTCATAAGTAAAACGATCATGATAACACTGCGTTTATATGACACAGTGCCCTATGCACCATTGGGGTGCGGATAAGGGTTAAAAAAAAAAAAAAAAACTTGACCAGATACAACATTTTGAGTGTGTCCAAATACTTGTTCACAAAATCTGGATTATCTCCAATTACAGGAGTTGTTTTCATATTATTTTTTCAAATAATATATAAATATTAAAAAAATAACTCCTGTAATTGGAGATAATCCAGATTTTGTGAACAAGTATTTGGACACACTCAAAATACGGTAAAATCAGTTTGAGCTATTTATTAGCCGGGGTTCGTAGGTCGTAAGAATGCAATATTTTATAAATAAACTTTTCATAATTGGATAATTTAGGTGAGTAAGTATTGAATAATTGGCTTAATTTCTTTTCCCTCCCGATAATATGTATTTACTACTAATCCACTTTATAAATGAGGATATCAATATAAAATATAAAGGGTTCTGAATTTTGTATTCCTCCGTAGTATAATTGTCGGGTTGTTGTCCCGTGGTTAGTGTCGCGGATTCTCGAGTCAGAGTTTCTCGGTCAGAACCCACTCTACCACAATTTGATACCTATTTCTAATAATGAGCCCCTTAGGCTCACAGAAATAGTATGAAATTGAAGTATTTTCGTAAATAATAAAAACACAAATATCTCCCATTTTTAAAAAAAAAAAAAAATAATAAATTATTATGCTTAGTAAAAAGCTTCTTTACATCTCACCAATAGATGTCTCTAGTGAAGTTTTAGTGATTCATGAACAAGGTTTCTAAATTGGTTCATATATATAGAACTTCCAAGAATTTGAGTAGTGTGGTTGTCAATAATGGGTAGAATTGGTGAATGTTACACGTGTGTAAAGTGATCACTCAAACCAGCCTATGACGGTCGTAAGCCCCGTAAATGCCCAGACTTCCATATTCTTCTTCATCTTTGATAAGATGTCAAAAAATAATATGAAAATAACTCCTGTAATTGGAGATAATCCAGATTTTGTGAACAAGTATTTGGACACACTCAAAATGTTGTAAATAAATTATGTGTTACATAAAAGTATTGATATAAAGTTATTCGTTTGTAGTCACGGAAATAAATAATTTGTGGAAAAATTGGGGATAAAATCACCAATACACAAACATTTCCCAGTGTGTGCGTGAGTGCCATGCTTTGCGTACACGCGCACACGGTTCGATACTGTTTCTGCCACTCTCTTTTTGGTATAGGGTTATCCAATAAGAGATTTCATTTTGGTATTTTAAAAAAACTGGTATATTTTAAGATAAATTAATGAATATTTATTGCATTATTAAGAGAAAAGTATGCAAAAAAACAATGGAAAACGATATCAGCCAAATGGCCGCCACTGTACGGCTGCAGCACCATATCCTTTTCATGAAATTTTCCATGACCAATTCGCACATTTGCGGCTGTATGTCCTCGATAACTTCACGAATTCCATCTTTAAGGTCTTTAATCGATTGTAGAGCATTGGCATAGACCTTATCTTTCACGTGGCCCCAAGGAAATAAGTCTCAAGGTTTTAATCTCAAAATCTCGGGGGCCAACTGTGATCACCTCTTCGAGAAATAACACGGCCAGGAAATTTTGCATTTTGAAAATTGTTTCGTTGCTTGTGTGGCACGTGGCGCCGTCTTGTTGAAAACAAACGTCGTTCACATCAATATCTTCCGATTCCGGCCATAAAAAATCATTAATCATAGCTCGATAGCGCAATCCATTCACCGTAACAGTTGCACCAGCTTCATTTTCGAATAAGTAAGGTCCAATCACACCGCCAGCCCAAAAACCGCACCAAACGATTCTTCACATCACCAAGTTGTCACAACAGCTCAATTTTTTTTAACAAGTTTTACTATTGCTGGCCGAGAAGGCGCTTCACGATGACCAAAAAGCGCTTTAGTTTCGCGAACTGTGAAATTTTCACCATTTCTGTAGTGAATTTTTACAATTTCAATGCGTTGTTGAAGCGTGTATCGTTGCATTTTTATTAATCGCATAGTTTTTTTTGTCAAAAGATGACAGCTTCAATAGTGACAGCTGCCCAGATAGCGGGCTATTCAAAATGAAACCTCTTATTGGAAAACCCTATAGCATGGAGGTCGTCTTCCGCCACAGTCGTGTTGCTACACCAACCGTTGCAACTGCTTGCGATGTATTTTTATTCTCGTTTTTAATTCAATTCAATTTTATTTTGTAAAAATTAACATATCACAAACTAAAATTTGATGCGTATATATTAACACAAAAATTATGAAGTAAACAAGAACACTCTTGTTTAAGATGTAGAAGAATCCCGCTTCAGAATACACCCTCAGACACATGAAACAGATCAATATCCGGAGTGATATTATTCAGCATAGCGGTACCTCTTGCCACAGGTATAACTATCGGCAGGTTGGTCCTGAATATAGGAATGTGAAACAATCTATGCCGACGCTGTCTTAGGTAACTTTCGGGAACACACAGACTAATGCTCCGAATAATTTAAAGATTATCGATCATACCGCGCAATTGATAAAAATGCACATTCCTTCTAGTCTCTAAAATATTGTAGTCAAGCACACCCTGGAGACATTCGGTCTGGTAGAGCCAAGGATACCTGTACTCTCAGAAGCTTACCAGAGGTAACAGTACAAAATTGTTAGATTTCAACTTCAACTATGGTCAATAAAAACAACATTTAGGAATATTCTCATTTTTCAGTTTAATCTAATTTTCATATGGTGTACAAAATACATATCAGCGTTGCTTGCGGTAGTTTTAAGCACCATTTATTTGTAAAATGCGGTTGGAAAGTTGTCGGAAAGAAGGTGGGTGACGTGTTTGCAGAGAAGCAGAAGATGGTGTTCTTCAAGAGCATAGCGCAGGCGCTGATGGACTTCAACGAGCTGAACCCGACGGGGCCGCTGCAGCTGCTGACGGAGTTCCTGAACTCGCGCAAGACGCTGCCCACGGCGCAGCTGGGCGTGCTGGTGCACAACATGGCCTGCTACATGGACTGCCTGCCCCTGGAGGCGCTGGGGCCCGGCGCCGCCTCGGGCGCGCTGCTGCAGCAGCTGGACGCGCTCTTCCGGCGCCTGCTACTCGTACTGCCGCTGCTGGACGACGTGGCGCCGCTGCTGCGCATCATGGTCTCCATCCTCAAGGTGCCGGCCATCAGCCAGTTCAAGGTCAGACCCCTTCCGCACACGTTCGCATAGTACACAGAATACTTGTTGTATACTGTTATATACTGTTTTCAGTATGTCCAGCAAGACAAGAGAGTCTTAATGATTTCGAGCAACACCCTGCTGAATCGTCTCATTTGTCAAGTTCTAAGAACACAATAGCAAAGTAGTTATAAGCCGGCCAAAGAAAAGGCGGATCTAATGTAGAGCAAATAATAAAAAACTAGGCCTTAGAACACATTGTTGTTGAGGGGTTTTTTCATCAACGTCAACCCTAATTATACTCGGACAGTCTGCCGCTCGACCCTCAGTATACTAATCACAAGTAACCGCAACATCCAATTTTGACCTGTACAATGTTTTTTGGGATCTCGCGCGCAAAAGTAAGCAAATAGAACGCTTGTAAGCGTCTCCTGCATTCTACCTCTTCTTCTCCGTCTTATTCCTCATTGCTCGCCTTGCAGAAGCAATGACTCTTCTCCAGTTATCCCTTGACTGTGCTGCACATAGCGCTCCAACTACAGAGGTGCCTGCTGCTGCCTTAATTTGATCGGTCCATCGTGTGGGATCTTCCTCTCCCTCTCTTTCCCTCCAGGCTACCGATCACAACTAGTTGTTCCAGGCTATACTCGTTGCCGCGCACAACGTGACCAAAGAACTGGAGAATCCGTCGGGTACAGACATTGGCCAGAGTCAAGCCATCCAAGCGTAGTTCCTGGCGAATGGACTCATTGGTGCGTCTAGTTGTCCATGGAATTCGGAGCATGCGCCTCCAACACCACATTTCGAAGGCATCAATTTTTCTCCTTTCTGTTGCTTTTGTAGTCCATGTTTCAGCAGCATAGAGAAAAAATGGAGTGGACCAAGCTCCTGACAAGCTTCATCTTGGTGTTGTTACTCACACCCCGGTCTTTCCAGATTTTGTCTAGCTTAGACATGGCACTTTTGGCGATGGCGATACGACGTTTAACCAGCAGTGTGTAAAAGGCGCTTTTAAGCGTTTCCCGTAAACAATGTGTTCATTTCTTTAAACCTTTCCGGTCTGGAATAAAAAGGAAACAATCCGCGGGTTCCGAAGGGGGTACTGGCAATACCCCAAGTAAAATGCTATAAATACAGTTTTTTTACAAATTCGACTTATGTCAAAATGTTTATCATGCTATTGTAATTCTATTTTTTTCATTATAATTTGAATTTTCTGCAATAAACATAATAATTTTCAAAAAAAACATAGCTGCGAAGAAGTTCTCTGCGGAAATGACATTCAATTCCACCCGAAGTTCAAACATCACTGGCCACTAGTCGCGCTTCGGCCGGAAACGATGCGTGCGAGAGGGGGTGAGAAGAGAGAGAGAGAGAGAGAAGCATACTACACTGCGGGTTTTTAATTTGTCGTTATATTTTGGTGAAAAAAAAAGAATGTTAAAAAAATTCAGACAGAGAGAAACAATACAAAAATGACATTACGTTGTATGAACAGTTTGTACAGTGAAACTTGGGTTTGGGAATATTTGTCCATCTGTAGCCTGATTTGGAAGTGAACAAATTTTCTTCTTCATTTCTACTGTTGTCTTCCATATCTACGACTCCATGCTGTTAGAGTAAAAATCATCAAGTTCTTCGATTAAATAGTTATCTGCGTCGGAAGCATCATCTTTATTTTCTAACCCTTAATCACTTTCATCATCACTTAAAGATACATCAATGTCCGTATTGCTCAGAAGTTGCTCAATCACATCATCTGTCAGTTGTTTTCCACTCATTGTTAGGGTAAAGTAAATATTAAAATTATGACAATTTAATTACAGTGTAAAAAGGCAGATACATATTCATTAAATAAATGTAAAAATGCAATTGATTATAATTCTTATTAGAAACGAGAAAAAACACTCTGTATTTGTCAAATAACGCTTGCGTATCGGGAACACGATGCACACGCGTGCAAATTTGACGATGTACCACCGATGACTAATCTGTGGAGATAGATACAGCGCTAGTAAAGAAATTGATACCCCCTTCGGAACGGACAGTTAAAGAAGTAATAGTGTAAAATTGTGGAGTCGCCCATTGACCACCGAACAAAGTAGGTTAGTGAACGAATGCGGGAAAATGTCTGTCAATGGCAACCCAGTTGGCGCAAAGAAGAGGATAGCGCATGAATGTAGGATTGCGGCGTGAATATAAGAGGACGTATGGATGGAAAAATGAATGAAGTGTGTTGTGTGATGAATCAGCAGGTGAGGAGCATATGAGGAGCATACCCTGGAGAAACTCAGTCGGGCGGAGCCAAGGATAATAGCTGTACTCTCAGAAACCAGATCTAATATTACGGTCAACAGAGCTATGGCCTATAAAAGCAACATTAAGGAATATTCACAATTTTCCGTTGCACGCAGTAATTTTTAGTAAAATGCTTAGTAAGATGCATGAACATGGAAGAGGCGAAGAATGTTTGCACAAAGACAGAGTGGTGTGGCATTCTATTCTCTCTGCCAGCGGTGTGATGGTTAGTTTTTATAAAAAAATATCTAAATTTGTGTGTTTTTCCAGGGCTTGCTTGATCCATTCTCCAAGATAGTCAGTTACGCCATCCAGAAGCACGTGATGCAGTACAAATACTTGCTGGAGCTGAGCTTCCTGTGTAACCGCAGCTTCTCCAAGGAGAGAGACAAGCTCATGATGTGCCGCATGATCACCTACGAGCTGGTGCAAGCCCTCAAGTTCAAGACGACCATTCCTGACGAGAACTTTCTCATGCTCATCAGCTTTGTGCTCCAGGGTATAGTCATCCATCAATGCACTTCCAGATAGTCTTGAGAGTTTGGTAGTTAGATATAAAGTCACGCTTGACAGTTTGGTAGTTGGAGATAAAGTAACGCTTGACAGTTTGGTAGTTGGAGATAAAGTAACGCTTGACAGTTTGGTGTTGAAGATAAAGTATTTGTTTGAAGATGCGGGCGGCTCGTTGCCCCTCACGTCTGCCCTGGAGGACTGCCTGAAGGTGAACGGCCCCTACAACCGGGAGTACAGCACGGGAGCCTCGGACTGCATGCGCCAGTACATCGGGGACGTGCTGGACTTCCTGGCAGACTTCCACACTCTCACCAAGATCAAGGTGAGGATGCGCCGCAACCCACCAAACTCTAATTAACACACCTAGAACGGGAAAGGTATTTCTACCCGTCTGGTCGATTGATGCTTAAGACGAAGAAGACGGCAAGGATATTTTACCTTCTGCGCCGGCCTCATTTCAAAGTCCTGTCCATTGTTTTTTACATGAATATTATGTACCAATCTCTTTGTTAAGGTCTAAATTTCTTCTTCTTCTTCCTGGCTACATCCCGACCTATCGTCTTTGTAGACTGCTGGGGTCAGTTCTTCTCGTCCTTAGGTTGTAGGTCCTTCTGTCATGGAAACTGTCACCTAGGCCATGTCGTCGAACCATGTTTTCTCTTTGCAGCATTTATGAATTTTTTTGTTCTTCCTCTAGATATCTTTCGAGGAAGATCCATTTCTATTGCCTGGTTTACGACATGCTCGGGTTCCCTACGTCCTTTACGCCCATACCATCTCAATTGAACTCTTCATTTTATTTATTGTAACTGCAGACAGTTGGTAGAATTCCATATTGAATTTTTGGCTAATATGGGTGTTTGATAATGTCTTAATACGACGAAACGCATCACGTATTAACATATACATGAATAAATGTGGAATTCAAATTCAATAAACCTTGTTTAATTTTGGATATATTACCCAACTCTTTATTTTGTCTCAAAGGGACACTCCCGCTGACCATCTAAGCATTCGCATTTCGGCATTGTTTAGGTCTAAACTATATGTACACAATTATCGAATTCCTTCGCCAGCGGTCCGCAGGCCTAAAAAACAGCTGTCCGAAATGTGTTAACCAAAAAATTATCACGATGCCAGTGTTGGCAGTGCATCAGTATTGATAAAAAGGTCCGGAGAAATTGAGGTTGGAATTTAGGGTCCAGAGAGTTTGTTAGAGATGAAGTTTGGGGTTTGCAGAGCTACAGCAAGGGGTCCTCGGTGGGCCTGAACGAGGACACCCTGGGCGGGGTCCTGAAGAGCGGCATGGCGCAGTTTGTGGCACTGGAGATCACCCGCGGCAACAACCGGGACAACCGAGCCATCGCGCGCTACATGCCGTGGCTCTACAACGCGCCCTCCGCCCTGCAGCAGGGGTAAACCAAACTATATTCAATTAACATAAGACAAATACCCGGATGTGCTACAAGGCTTAACCATTTTAAATGTTCAGTACTATCTACCCTCTGATTGCAAACAGCTATATTGCTCACTCCTTTCAACAACGTCATATATCAAAAATCGTCAATTTTCAGTTGTGCATGTTTTCGGAATGCCCAAAAAATGTACTACATCCCAGCAAAAGCGGTATATTTTTAACTTAACATTTGCCCGCTACAGGGCAGAAAGTGTTGTTTTTGCATTTTGAAGAAAAGGTATTGTTTTTTTTTTTTTTAAATATCCAATACATTTTTCAAATGGAGAAAAAACCTTCAGGTTTTACCTAAAAAGATCTGTTGCACAGTAAAAAGTTTAATAAGTGGCTTGATATTAATTTTTAAACATTTCCTTATATTCTTAAACTTTAAAAACGATCTCCTGTAAAATCAAGTTTTTTGATATGTGACGTTGTTGAAAGGAGTGAGCGATATATGGTATAAAACTTTTGACCAATATCACTAGTCTGTTTTTGGTTGGTCGGAAGATATTGCTTTTTAGCAATAATCCCGCCAATGTACTCATTTCCTTTCTGTACATGAAGTTTAAATAAATAAATAAATTCCCCAGGCCCCGGGAGTTCACCGAGTGCGTATCCCACATCCGCATGCTGTCCTGGCTGCTGGTGGGCGCGCTGACGCACCACGCGCTGCACGGGGGCGCGGGGGCTGCTAGCGGGCCGGGGGCGCCGGGCGCCACGGGCGCACCGGGGGCGCAGGGGGCGCAGGGCGCGCAACCCGTGCCGCAGGAGGCCAGCTGCCACATCGCCGACCACATACAGGTGCGTGTCCGCACATACCACACAATCTTCTATTCACTTTATATTTTACCTCAAATTAAAGAGTTTTACCCTTAATTTATTTTAATGCTAGGGTTTTTTAATGTTTTAGTCAAAGTTTATCCACTTTAAAGGCATATTTAATTTTCAATTATGTCTTCAAATATTTTGTACTAATTCATCGTCCAAAAAGTTGAAATGCATTTAGCGCGTTAAACCATATCCGCTCCCTAGGTGGAGCATATGGAGTCCACCAACTGTCTCCAGGCTTTTCTGTCGGCTGCCAGCTCCCTCGCATCCCCCCAAGTCAGATCTGCGTCCCGAAGTTTGACGAGAACTGCCGACGAATTGTCAGCAGTGGTCGTCCTGGGCGGCACAAACCTGGTGCATTGTAAAATAGGCAAGCTTGCGGCTCTCGGGAGGCATGCGGAGTACATGGCCGAGCCGACTGAATCGCCTTTTCTTGACGACAGTTGTGACCAAGATTTGCTGCGTCCTACGCCTTATCTCTTCATTCCTCACAAAGTCAAAGCACCGCATGCCTAAAATTTTCCGCAGACACCTATTCTCAAAGCTAGTACACGGCATTTAAAAACCCTAAATCAAGAATCGAAATATTTCAACCTTTTTTTTTAAATGGTCCATTTTTAGTAGTACTTTCTGGCATTGGTGGATAACATATCGAACTACTTTAATAAAACAGCATTTTGTAGTAAACATATCGCTCACTCTTTTCAACAACGTCGTATATTAAAAAGGAAAATTTTTCAGGAGATTGTTTTTAAAGCTAAAAAATGTATTAACCGTTTCCGGTCTTATGTTGAATGCCATTCGACATGGACTTTATTCCGGTGAGTCCAACGTCGAATGTCATTCTACATATTTTTCTTCATCAGTTTAGTGTTAAAATACAAGCAAACATATTTTTTTCTCACTCGTATTTAGTGTAAAATGTAATAATAAGAGACAAGATTGTATACATTCAAAATAAAATTAAATTTTTAACACAAGTGTAGTTTTATTTTTAAAAAAATGGATGTATTGTTTAACCCTGTAATGCTGTAAATCTATTGTAGACCTGGTGGAATTTAAAAAAAATAATTATGGACCGGAAAGGGTTAAAAATAAATATCAAGCCACTTATTGAACTTTTTACCGTGCAACAGATCTTTTTAGGTAAAACCTGAATGTTTTTTCTCCATTTGAAAAATATTTAGTATCTTTAAAAAAATAATTAAGCACTACCTTTTTTTTTTTAAATGCAAAAACAACACTTTCTGCTCTGTAGCGGGTAAATATTAAGTTTAAAATATGCTGCTTTTGCTGGGATATAGTACATTTTCTGGGCATTACGAAAACATGGCAATTGAAAATTGTCAATTTTTGATATATGACGTTGTTGAAAGGAGAGAGCGATATGTAATAAATATATATTTAAAAATAAATGCAATTTGAGAAAAACTCAATTTTCATTCACAAGAATGTGTCAAGATCGTGTGAAATTGGCTCATTCTCAGAGTTTCACTATCAATGCCACATCCTCCTATTTAGGAATTTAATATATTTAAATAAAAAAAAATTTAATTTCGCTATCACTACTTTAAATATCACTAGGAAGAATCCGATATTGTAAAGGCGAAAATAATACATTATTATAAAAATGTATTTATATTTTTTGCTAAATATTAAAATAAGTTAAATTGATTTATTTGCAAATATAATTGATAAATCAGAACTTTATGGTGGGGACTGACCGGAGCATTTTGTCATAATGTAACGTCGTAACATCGCTCGCGGTGAGCATCAGCGAGCATCCGAAACTATGGAGCGCTCGGTTCGCTGTTCTGACTATACGAATGCTCGCATCGTAACGTGTTACGTTACGACCGAATGGTCGGTCAGTCCCCCTACCATTAGAAATAAGTAAGCTGTGACATTACCTCACAGCTCGACTGTTGAAATACACTAACGTCATCGTCATTTTATTGTCGGTCACGCTTTTGATGAAGTATATCCAGAGTATATGGATTCTCCGCACTCTAAATCGTTAACCTTTTTGAATGCCAGTATGTAGGAGTGTAGCTGTGCACAGCAGGCCATGAATTTTTTATCAAAATAAATAATTTTTAAATTATATTTTTTTAAATTAAAAACATTACACCTTGAAAGGATATTTCAATGACTTACCGAATTTATTCCATGTGCGATGTATTTGCTTCCCTTTACTTAGATAAACATATTTTAATTTTTCAGAAAATTTGGAAAAAATGTCAGGGTTGTCACAACTTGTCACATATGACACATATGTATTAAGATCGATTGTTTTTTTTAAACTGTAAACTAATTTTTTTTTTTTTTGTTGAAAAAATGGAGGTTCACCCTCCATTGTCAGCAGTCACAATAATTTACGTAAGTCAAAAACACAGAAAACACACAGAGCAGAGTTGAAACACGAAAAACACATTAAATAAATGTACAAACAACACAGAAAACACACAAACAAGTTAAAAATTGATAATTGTTCCGCACAAGTATCAAAAACTAACAAAAATCAATAAATCAAAATAAAATTATTGACGCGGGATAGATATCTGCAATATACGCGCGAAAATTGACAACCGTATTTTAGTGACTCTGCTGTCTGTCAAACGAAGCTAGTGGGTGGATCTCTGTAAAATCGATAATATCAGAAACCTGTAATTTTGTCTGTTTAGTCAAGTACTACAAAATCATCCCAATAGATGTCTCTGTGTGTTCCATATTTTAAATAAATGAAAAAACGGGACATATGTATGATACAGAGGCTCAAAGAATAGCGAGTAAACTCGCTATTTTTCTATGGCCGGCCTGCTGGGCACGGCCAAGAATGCGAGAAATCTCGCTCTTGGCATAGAAGCGGTTAAACGTTTGAACGCAGTCGTCTGGAGTGTGAGGTCACAAATATAGATACGGCGGTGTCTCTCACAGGTGATCATGGCGGGCTTCGCGGAGCAGTCCAAGGCCTCGGTGCTGCACATGTCTTCCCTGTTCCACGCCTTCATCCTGTGCCAGCTGTGGACCGTGTACCTGGAGCACGGCTGCGGCGCGCACGCGCCCTCCTCCGAGGCCTACCACCTCACCATGAGCATCCTGTTCGACTTCTGGGGCAAGGTCACCCCCTGCATCCTGCAGCTGGTCTCCCACTCCAAGGTGGTGAGTCTGCCCTCCGGCTCCACTAAGAACCTATACTATTGCACAGTGCACGGAGAGCATGGACCAATATAATGTATCGCATTATCTTTCCCCAGATACACTATGGTGGAGACTGACCAGAGTCATTTTGTGGTGCAAGCATTCGTATAGTCAGTACAGGGAGCTAAGCTCCTTCCGAGTACTCTTTCCGATGTTCGGATGCTCGCCGCGAATGTTACGTTACGACAAAATGCTCCGGTCAGTCCCCACTTTATACTGCTCAGAACATAGAGATGGGGCCGTTGACTACTTTCAAAAGCTGGTTTTAGATGACAGATCTCTACTTCTTCTTCGTGTTAGGTTAGGTTAGGTTAGGTTAGTCTGCTGACGACAGTCGGTGGACTTTTACGTAGTTTTCTCCCAGTAATGAGCAAATGCTGAGAAGTTCCTGATTGGCCCACACTAGATTATCCCTCCTGTTCCCAACACAGATTAAAAATAAAACATCTTTTAAAAAAAGTTAAAATAAACAATAATCCAATAAATGATCTATAAACCTCTTGTACATAATAAGCAAGGTAAAAAATTAATGCAACTCCAATCTAAAAAAACAAAATTGAACCATAGCATTGTCTTCTTCTTCTTGGAGTGCCTTGTTGGGTCCCTCCAACGTTGGCGATCACTATGGCTAAAGCTTCACGGTCCAGCGCCGTCCGGAACAACTCCCCCACTCCTCTCATCCCGGTCCAGGCGCGAATGTGAAGTCACGATGTTTGCTTCCTGCCAGGTCCTCACAGTCCTTCTATCTTGCGGAATTGATTTGATTTTTTGATTTCAACTTTTCTAGGTAGAAAAGAAGCAATGTAGGAAAGATCCGAGAGTGTGAGCGTGTCTAAATATTAGGAGTAAATGAGTGTAATTAAATTAAATAAATTCGAGCGTTTCCCAGTACAGAAAATTTGGAAAATAATCTCACATTTCTTTGTGAATGAATCTGCCGACTTGAATGATTAATTCGGTAGATATCCTCGAAATTATCCGAGCGTAGATTCCGCCTCTGTCGCGAGATGGCGAACGATTGGGTCTGTGTGCTGATGTCGGCTCTTTCCAGCTGGCCGAGACTGTCAACCTACACTTCCTGAGCCTACTGGAAGCCTTGCTGGAGTGTAACTCCATGGCCCTGAGCAAGCTGCTGCCCCTCTGGAGCCCGGTACTCTACTCTCACCACATCCAGGTGAGTCGCGTGATATATAAAAAAATAAAAAAGAGTTTTTTTTTCTCAATCTGTTTATATAATAATTACTCATCGTGGGATAATAATTACCCCTATAGTTCATAAATGTATGTAGGAAGCTGTCCCACCGCATGCTCAGATCTGATACAGAATCATCTAGGCTTCCTGACAAATCTGCTCAAGAGCAAGCTAAGCAATTTTTTTTTTTGACTAAGTTGCGAAATTTATTGAAAATGTGAAACAATATAAAATTGTATCCCGATTTAACTGTGAATTTACATTTAAAAGCTTTCAATATACCTGTCACTGCCAATCTAAATAAATACAAGATTTTAAGTCCATCACCAAATTTTCTAGAAGTACCCCAGTGTAGGCAGTGAAAGGGATTAGTGTTTAGTTCAATTAGTTAGATCCGATTCCGACTCGACGTTGGCCGGTACACAGACGCCCACAACCCCGGCCAGCACTTCAGACAGACACGGAACAGTGCAAAGACATTTACAGAAAATGGTCAGTCATCGCATTTCCACTCAACCATTATTCATCGACACTATTTCGGATCCCTTTCACAAGTAACGACACATATATATATACGTATATACATACACACACATGTATTTTTTCTTGATACACGCCTATCACAATCCTAACAAATGATGGACATAAAAAAAAATTATAATAAAGAACAACCCTATCTCACAACCTGGCACAAAGTCCTAACCACTCCACTGAAAGACATTGTTGTCACAACGCAGTACTTTGCACAAAGATAACTCCCTTACGATGCAGCACTTTAGATCAAATGTATGTGTAGAATAACGACGGGTAATGTGGGGGTGGTTTTCAGCTGCCGGGGCACCTCCAGATGCGCCTGCAGACCTGCCGCAACTTCCCGCCTGCGCCGCCGCCGGCCCCCTGCGCGCCGGGGGGTTCCGGGGGGCAGGGGGGCGGCGCGCCGGGCGCCGGGGGGCAGCTCGCCCTGCTGCTGCGCTGGCTGCAGCGGCTGCAGTTCAAGATGGCGCAGATCGAGCTGCAGAGCTCCAACGTGACGCAGTTCTACTTTGTGTAGTCGACACTACTATCTACTTGTATTTAGAGCAAATAAAATAGAGTCGTGAAATGAATCCTCGTCTTTTATTACATGTCTATAGTGAATAAAAACATACACACTCACACGTGCACACATGCACACACATACGCCAAGTATAAAAGCTCAATAAAAATTGATGATGTATTGATAGCTGTTAATCCATTTTAGGAAACTTCCCGTTATTCCTATCGCACAGTGATTCGCCTAGAACAAGCCAGGTGGACAAAAGTCATTTCAAAGAATCGACTAATTGGTGATTCCATGACAATAACACCCCTGTAAATATTCCTGAGTGATGATGTAAGCGGTCGAAATGAAGTTGTAAGGTAATTCCTTTTATGTAAACAATTTTTAATTGCAATCTTGCAGGGCTTTCACTAGCATCTGACAAAAATTGATATTACGATGTTGTGATGAATTTCCGTTTAAAATTTGATTAAAATAAAAGACAATATGGGTTAAAGTTTTTTATTTATTTAAAAAAAAGAGAAATATTTGTGTTTTTATTATTTACACAAATATATCAATTTCATACTATTTCTGCGAGTGTATATATGTATATGTATATAACGTGGTAATATTCTTCTTTGTAATTAAAGTGGGTGTATAATAATAAAATAAACTATGTGTTGCTTTTTAATTAAAGAAACGACAATAAAAGTTTAATCTTAATAAATCTTTTTTAAATTACATATATTATATGACAGTTCACAATAGAATATTTTTCTATCTATCTGATTCTCTTGTTTATTCAGTGCGACGTCTGGCGACATCTGGTGGTAGATTTTCACAATCTGCTTTATGTAGGTACTTAATAAAATCTTTAGGTAGGTACCTAAGTATTTTATTTCATTTATATATATATATACATATATATATATATATATATATATATATATATATATATATATATATATATATATATATATATATATATATATATATATATATATATATATATATATATATATGTGGCGTAGTTGGGTAGACGCTGTACTACGAAACTGGTGTTGTGGGTTTGATTCTCGCCAATTGCAAAATGAACTCAAGATTTTTTTTTTTTTAAATAAAGAGAAAATTTTGTGCTTTTATTATTTACAAAAATACTTAAATTTCATACTATTTCTACTACACTAACCACGGGACCACAACCCAACCCATATTCATGAAATATTTGTCTGGAAATATTAATTTTCAATTGGTCTGGGTGTTTGTAATGTATTTTTCACATAAACCTTCTCTTGCCTAACCTGCAGACAAGCTTCCAAAATAGAAGCTTTGCAGGTTATTCCTAAAAAAAAATAATCTTTGAGTGTATGAAGAATTATGAAAAGAAATGAACTTTGCTAATCATTTTTGGTCAACAATATTATATATTTAAGGAATTTTTAGATAAAGTGGAATTATTACATCAAATGACTCATTTACTTTTTATCTCTAAGGCCACAACTCTAGGTCTCCATTCAAACTAAGCTATAATCAAAAATGTCACGAATAAAAAATAAAGCAATTTTTTATTGCAAAGAATCTTTAATCGAAAAAAGAAAAAAAAAATATGTCTATCGTACTGGAGGTCCCGGGTTTGGTTCTCAGGGTGCTCAAAATAAATATAAGCGCTATTTTACTCTAATATTTATTTAATATTACCCTAGGCCAGGGGTAGCTCTTTAAGCAATTTGTGTAGCTCTGCAGCGGCCAATAAATCGCTAACATTAGTAAATTCTCAGAATGCAATCACTGCAACTATGCAGAACAAAAGAGGCAGTGACCGGGAACAATGGATTGCACACGTCCCATTACAATTTGTTTTGACTAACATGTCAACGGACTTTGATCATCAACCGAGACAAAGGAACAAAGAGTTCCCAAACGATATAAAAGGGGTACAGCCCTTGCCTCAAAATCTCATTCCTCCGCCGGGAGCGCGACTACGAAGTTCCACATCTCATTCCTCCGCCAGGAACGCGGCTACGACGATCGACATCTCATTTCTCCACCGGGAGCGCGACTACGAAGATCGACAACTCACTCCTACACTGGGAACGTAGCCAGTACCATCATACAGTCGACACCCATCTACCGACGTCGTCACGAGAACACCGCATCAAGACCTAGCTACGATCTCCAGTCCAGCACCCTCGTCAACATCACGAAGATACTCCGGTCAGCCCGACAGTCCATCTACGCCGCTACAACACCCCTACGACGCAGCCACGTCATCGCTACACTGCACCGCCTCGTGTAGCCTCTTTCGACCAATAAATACATATTCAATACGACCGTCTTCCTCCTCTTCACCACATCCCCAAAGCTCTTTATGAAATCTAAAATGATATTTTTAAAGAATTTATTATTATTATTATTTTTAATTATTCTGTGCGTGAAATATTCTGCGTGATTAATTAGAATTTCACTAGAGACATCTATTGGTGAGATAAAAGAAGCTTTTTATTGAGCAGAAATTCTTTCATTTGTATGTGAGGTCCGATTCCTATTCACTTAATGAATACTTGAAAAAAGCTAGAAAATATCATTTTTTTTACTTTAGCTTATTTTAATTTACTGTTACAGTTTACAATATTTTGAGTGTGTCCAAATATTTGTTTATAAATCTGGATTATCTCCAATTTATATTTATCCAAATAACTCCAAATTGGAGATTATCCAGATTTGTGTACACTAAAAAAATTCCATTACTTTTCTCAAATGGCAATTTCTGAGGCTTCAATTACTATGAATAAAATGTTTTTCTTCCATCGCTCTTGGTATTATTAGATTGTTAAAAAGCTCCTGTTTTTTTATGTCACCCCATATATGTATAATTATTTTTTATAATCTGTGGACATTGTTAAAAAAAAGTATTATAGCCGAGTTTGGAATTGAGTCCCACAATTATTTGATAAGCTTACCTTCCTGTCCTTCTCTATCGGATAGAAAAGTTAGTGAGATAAAAGGAGACGGAGCCAACTACTGCTGATAATATTAAATTTAAAATTTGAGTACTCTCACTTGGACGTTAAATGTACATGTGAGAGTGCTAAAAACCATTTTGGATGAAACATGAAACAAATGTTAGGATGAGTGGCCTCCCATGCTTGATTTTGCATTTTAGCAGGTTTTAAGATGTTAGCTGCTCAACAGCACAGCTCCTTCAATACTTGGTTTTATTTTTTTTATACATTTGATGATTTGAAGTTTCGGTGAAAGATAAGATAATAAACAATCATTCTCCGAACTGTTTTATTTCTTGAAATTGGTGTTTATCTCATCCTTTTATCTAATCAGTGCAAATTCTTAATCTGTCGTGGATTTCTTCAAATTGACGTGGTTATTTTTCATCTTTACTGCTGTGTGTTACATGTGAGTGGATTCCGGATAATTGCAGGTAAATGTTTTCACTTTTGTACGCTTTCGTTCTGTGCATCCGGTGGGAGAAGTCACGTCGCGTCACAAATTGAGCGGGCACCGTCTGCATAAAAAACGCACTTAAGAGTGTCAGAAATGAAGCCTCTAAGAAGCATATCAGGAAAGAGTCTTCGAGATAGAATAAAAAACGCCAGGATAAGGGAAATATGCGAGATGGAAAATGTCGTTAGATGGGGAAGGCAACGAAGGAGACAATAGTATGTGGGGAGAATGGAACCGTCCAGACTCCCCCACATCGCACTGTACGGCCAACCCTGTGGTAGACCACCAAAAAGATCTAATCGCAAGAGTCTAATCTTTCTTAAAAAAAAGCCATAAGGCCTACATCAAGATTCTTCTTGTGTCTTCTAGAAGACAATTTGGTTCCGGGTAGCTCCTTCTCGCATCACCAAAATAAGTGAAATTAGGGTAGGCAGAGAGAATAGAACGCCACACCACCTTGCATTAAACATAACAAGTATAAGTAGAAGTACTTGGATAACCAACATCTCGATATAATTATCTTCTCTGAATGCAGAATGAACTTATGTGTTACGTTTTAACATGAACAAAACGTTACGTTTCCATTATAAGTTATCAGGAATTCTAGATTTAATCTTAATTCTAATTTCAAATTGGTTCAACACGAGATTGGTCCCGTTTTGTCGCAACTTTAATTAAGATTTCGATAGAATACAGCGAACGGAACAGATTTGCATTTCGAGGATTTTTTTGTGCAATTTTGGAAATGTAACTTTTGGCGAGGACTTGCACAAGTGGATAATGAATGTGGACAGATCTGAAATAGATCGCATCATTCTGACAATGTAATTGTTAAATGGATTTTGTAAAAAAAATGTTCTAATTTGTTATTTTTATTTATGTACATGATGAAACAATTTCGATTGGCTATGCCACGATTTGCAAAATACAACAGCAAAAATTGACATAGCTCCTTATCTATGTACTTGCCTGATGGGGTGTATGTCTTTTTTGGGATGGTACCCGCTGCTGTTTCTTAGTTTTTATTCCTTTTCAGTTTTTGACATTGGATATATACTAGCCAGAAATACATAATACAGGTCAAATCTCGGTATTACGAACTTTACATTACCAAACAAAAAAATTTCACCGTAATACAAATTCGTTACACTGGATGTATAGGATATGACACATTTTAAATTTATTTTATCGCTATATTATACCTACTCTTATTAGAAAATAAAAAAAGATTATTACACTACACCCGATCAATACAATATAGGTACCTACATACTTCAGGACACAACAGAAATAAAACCATGATTTTCAAACTGTGAGACTTTATTGGAAAAAATAAATTTATTAGCAATGAAAGAAAAGTCAATTAAAAAGCAAGTTCAAACAGATTTTAATTTTTGAAAAAAAAAATCGGGAATTTTCTTTTGGACTTCTTAATGTTTTAAAACGAATTGTAACATCATTTTAAAGTTAAAAAAAACCGTTATCTTATGATCGGCTTTGCTACATTGAATTTTGGTTGAGTACATTTTATATGGAAGTTTTCCGGGGACGAATTGCAGATTCGTTATGCTGGAAATTTCGTTAATCCGTATTCGCTACAAAGATATTTGACCTGTACGCAAGTAACGTTATATGTACAATGTCACACCGCAAATGTAGTGTTGTGAAAGTATTGACACTGATGAATGAGTGCAGGTATGTATCGGATTTATATTGCAGAATTGCACCCAGTGATCTTATTTTAAATCAGAATTAGGTTCTCATCAAGGAGTCATTCAATAGCTAACCCAACATTACTTATCACATTTTAATTTAATTTCCTAATTGGAGATAATTCAGATTCGGAAACACTCAAAATGTTGTAAATAAATTAACTGGTCAAATTATTAGCTAAATATAAAAATGAAATGTATATATTCTAGCGTTTCTCGAGTATGTGAATATAATCCAGGATTCTGACCGCACGTACAAATGAAAGAGTTTCTGCTTAATAAAAAGCTTCTCTCATCTCATCATAGATGTTTCCAGTGAAATTCTTGTGAATTCAATTAGTTTGTTTGAAATTAATCAATATAATTAGGAGTTTCATGAATTTGAGTAGTGTGGTTGTCAATCATAGGTAGAATTGGTGAATTTACACGTGTAAAGTGATCACTTAAACCAGCCTAAATACCCAAACTTCCGTATTCTTCTTCTTCTATGTTGACTTTACTTATTTATTGCGTTTACTTATAGTTTGTATAAAAATGGCAAATGTCGGGCAAGTCCGAGAGATAAAAATCAGATGCCGAACTAAAATTGTCGATATAATGGATCGCGTTGCATAGTGGATCGCCACATGACCTGCCCATTGGGGCATGACCTGCCCATTGGCATGTGGCTAGGTAGGGAACTGAAGATGGGCCGATCACACAATTCCTGTGTGAGCGGCCCGAGAAGGAGAAGCGTGAACAAATAGAAGAGGAATGGAAGAGGCCCACATCCAGCAGTGGAGATGAGATGACAAGAGAAGAAGAAGAAGAAGTCGCTTGTGTTGTGGGAGGGAGTTCTTAATTTAATATAATATTGAATGGATCTGCTGAAATCTAATTGATTTATGAAATTTGTAGATCTTTTGATGCATGATCTATATCCCAATTTCTATCTGTGTCCAAGAGGGAATGTTGGATGGAATAGAGACGACATAAGCGAAGGAGCGTAAGATTTGACCGCTATATGGAAATTAAAATGGAGGAGGAATAGTTGATAGGAAAATGAGGAGAGCGTTAAAAATTACGAATAAATTACATAGATATGTTGAGTATGTATGGCGAATGTGAGCCGGAGAACAGAACGAGGACAGCCGAAAAAAGAACCCAAAATCTTGTGGTGTCAAAAGTCTGCGTAATCGGAGGGCATGTATGACTAGATGTATGGATGTGAAGTTTTTGTCCGCAATCTCAATTTGGAAATTAGTCTCTTTGGTTCGTACTTTTAATTGGCTGATACAATAAAACGGATGCGTAAGAGAAAGTTTCTAGAAACAACGATTGATAAAATGTACTGATAATAAATGATAAGTCAAATAACTCCTTATCGATGGATTCCGAGTATTGGCATTTATAGAATATGATAACAAGTATCATTATACTTTGTAAAACAAAGCCACAAATTCGCATACCAATTTAAGTTTAATTATAAGTGTAATATGTCATTACTAAAGTTTTAATGTTCCCTTATACTAAAAGTTGTCTCCATAGTGTAGTGGTTAGCACATTTAGCTACCATACTGGACGTTCCATTCTTAAGGGGGTCAAAATAAAAAAGTGTGTTTTTCCACTCTAATATATATTTATCTGGACTGATACCTGATGCGAGGACTGACCATCTTGCCTTCGTATAATTAATAAACGATCAAATTAACATTGCACCAATCTGATACAGTGTCCTACGCACCGTTAAATCACTCTGTAAAAGCCATTTGTAGACAACTTTGTGTACATTTTTGCTGTATTTCAGGTGAATAAATGAACGCGATGAGTTCAAAAAATAAGCCGGCCTGCGAATACGGTTCACTCTGCTATAGGTTGAACCAGGACCACTTGGAGCAATTCAGTCACCAACACTGTAAGATATCCATCATATATGCGGCGTTAGCTCGATGGTTCGCTGTACGGAGGGTGCGCAAGGCGGCGTGGAAAGGTTGGGAAACCGACCACATTCCCGGCTCCAGAGCCATCAGAAGCATCGAAGCTTCCTGACAGACCTCTCGTGCGAAGCGATCTTATTTTATGAACTAAGTTGCAAAAAATATTTGAAAACGTGAAACAAAATTGCATCCCAATTTTACTGTGAATTTACATTTAAAAGCTTCCAATGTCCCTGTCACTGTCAATCTTAACCCTTTCTGGTCCCCCAAAATTAAAAACAAAATCTAGGTAGACAGTTACATTCCACTACGGATCCCTTTCACAAGTTTAGTTCTAACGATGGAACTCACAAAGTCCTAACTACCACACAGAAAGACAACACAATGCAGTACCTTACATAAAGAACCGCAGAAGCACCTCCAACATCACCAAACGCGACTTAATGCTTCAACTACTAACTTTAACATTATGTCTGACTGAAATATATTTCCGCCTCCGTGGTGATTGCACCATTGGTTAGCGTGTTGAGCTACCGTGCTGGAGGTCCCGGGTTCAATTCCCAGGGGGGGGTCCCTTATTATCCTGGTCCCTGAAGCGCAGGAGTGATCACCTTGCCTTCATATAAGTAACAATCAAGATAATGCAGTGCCCTATGCACCATTGGGTGCGGATAAGGGTTAGAAGAAGTATATTTTAACTAGCGCAATGGCTAGAGCATTTGGCTACCGCTCTAGGGGTCCCAGCTTCGATTCCCACAGGGTTAAATTAAATATAAGTGATTTTTTTACACTAAAATTTATTTATTATCATCCTGGACTGGCACCTGAAGCGCAGGACTGGTCACCTTGCATTTGTGTAATCAACGACGAAATGCGATTCACTATTGGGAAAAAGAAGAAGAAATACATTTTATTATTTTCAGAAATATAAATTTACCAAAACAAAATATTCCGAGCCATATCCCATGATCTATTTATCCAACACTGCATAGGACACTACATCAGATTGATGCGATGTTTGGCTGATTGTTAATTTTATAAAAGGAAGTGGTTAATTCAGCATATTAAATTAATATATTAGTGGAAAATCAATGATATGTTTTTTACCCACTCTGGGAGTCGACCCCGTGGGACGTGTCTGAACGCTCTAACTAGTACTGCGGTGCTGGATCAACAAATAATTTATTCAAAAAATTTCGAGTGTGTCCTAACACTTGTTCACAAATCTGGGTTATCTCTGCTTAGGAGTTTTTTTTTAGATTCTCAAAATAGATGAAAAAAAAATGGAAGTCCGGGCATGACCATACTCTTCTTCATCTTCCATATTCTTCTTCATCTATGTTGAGATATCATAAAATGATATGAAATAAGGTGTCAACCGCATAAACATACAAGAGATGAAGAACGCTCCAGTGTTTGTTGGAGGTTCTAGTTAGAGATGTGCCTGACTCTGTTTCCGTCGCCCGATTGGGATGGTATTTGTTACTTTTTCTCGGTTTATATTTCTTTCCAGTTTATTTTATTTAAGTGGAATTATCAAATATGTTAGGAGCTAGAAATACGCAACACGCAACCATATTTACAAACTGATTGGCATGATTAACTCCAAGTGATTCAATCTAATAATTTAATCAAATTGTTTAAAAACAGTTGTTATTTAATTTGATAGCTCATGTCTTGTTCTAATGTAATTATTTGTTTGTATATATTATATTATTTTAGTAGAAGAATTCTTCAAAGAATTGTGCGATTCGGACGATTTTGAAGAGGAAATCCGAGATTTTGACCCCGTTCAAAAGAAACAACTCACAATACTGAAAGGTATAAAAAAAAACCTAAAAACTAAGGGCAAAAGACACAGTCAAAAACAGAAAACTAACAGATCAAGACAGTATTCGGAATCAACCTCTGAATGTTCTTCGTCATCGGTGGAAAGTAGTCCCAAATACAAGATGGATGCCAACACATCTCGAAGATCTAATCGAGGTAACTTTTGACTTATACATGTAATATATCTTGTTTGCTTTGTTTTTATTTTTGTTGTCATGATTTGCGATGTTTTATTGTCGCCAGCATTAATCCTATTGATCCTCTAGTGCATTATTCCGCCGCATGTGTGTCGTGGTACACTGGTGTACCGGTGATTAGTTGATGTGCTGCCGAAAAAAGTCTAGCTTTGCGAAAATAACACAATTGCTCCAAATTTTGATTACCTGTGCTCAGTTAAGTAGGCTCACATTTCGCATTAAACATAATATGTTAAATTTATTTCCACAATATGGTAAAAATGCACCTCTGAAATTTCTTAATTTGTTGCGAGGGATGATCGATAATCCTGAAATTATTCGGAGCATTGGTCTGTATGTTCCCGATAGTTACCTAAGACAGCGTCGGCATAGATTGTTTCACATTCGTATACACAGGACCAACCTGCCAATGATTATACCTGTAGGAAAAGCTACCGCTATGTTGAACAATATCATATTGGATACTGATCTGTTCTATGTGTCTGAAGGAGTTTTCCAAAGCGGGATTCTTCTGCACCTTTAGCAATATTATTCGTGCTTATTTTCGATTTTTGTTAATGTATACGCTTTAAATTTAATGTTTGTAATGTGTATGTTAATTATAAATAAACTAATTAAAATAGAAATTGAAATTGAACTCATATTTTGAAAATAATGGAGAAACATTGGAATCTGATGAGGCTGCTTTTTTATTGTAAAAATAATCCACATGAAAATATGGAATTTTAGGTTTATCGAGCGAATCGGACGATGAATCCGTTCAATCTATGAAAAATTTGTCAGGACGTCGACACAAGCCATCTAAGGCAAAAGCAGCAACTGATTCGAACTCCGATACATCATCCCGAAGGAGTTGCAGAGGAGAGAGAGGCAAAGGGCAAATGTCCCAAATGGCAAATAACAGTAGGTTTCTCTATCCCAACAATACACGCCACATATATTCCACTATGTAAAGATGAGAAGCCCCTACTCTCTACCAGGGTTGCTACTCTCAGCCACACAATTTCACACAACTGTCAGTTTATAATGGGTTACTTGTTTACTTTAAATACATATGCTTTTACAACATTTTCTTTACCCGAATGGCACATCCGCATCTTGTTTATTTCAAATGTCCAAAATTAGATGTTAGGTTTTTAAAAAAAGGTATGAACAGAGCTTGTTCCAGGCAAGACTTTGAAAGCACAGGGAATTGAAGCATGGAGTTGGTAAAAGAAGGACGAAAGTAGACTGAATGCAGACAAAATGCAATCTCTTAGACGAATGTGCGGCAAAACGATTTTTGATAGATGTTCTAATTGATTAATGAAATAAGGAAGGAATGCAAGGCTGAGATAAGCATTTTCTATAAAATTAAGATGGGTGTGTTGGCATGGTTTAAACATTTGGAACGAATGAGTGAGGAAAGAACGGTAAAACAAATTTACGAGGCGAATGTAGTCGGAAAAAGAAGCAGAGGAGGACCGGGAAAACTTGAAAGCGGCCTAGTCAGGAGTCAGAATAATCGGCGGTCGGAGGAGATGCATGCACGTGAATGAAGAATGTTTGCAAATATAGAGTGGTGTGGCGTTCTATTCTCTCTGCCTACCCTGAGATGGTGATGTGTGGTACTGCATAAGTTGTTCAGATATAATGGTTTACTTAATATTTGGTTACAGTTTGTTCATACGGCGAGAACTGCTACAGCCTGAGCTCCAAGCATTTCAAAGAGCTGAAACATCCGCATTGTAAGCGTATTTTATTAGCAAATAATATATACTAGACTCCTCCACTTCATGACACCCCGCCACACCATCTTCGCCTCTTCCACATTCATACATCTTCTCATACATGCACGCTGATTATTCCTGACCACACCCAAGTACTTAAATTACTTCATCATGCTAAGTTTTCCTCCATCTTCCTCTGCTTCTCTATTACCAACCACATTCACCTAATAAATTTGTCTTACCATTAAAGAATGTGGTTTGGACATGTGGAATGAATGAGTGAGGAAAGCCTCACTCATTCATTCCACATGTCCAAACCATCTCAACACACCTTTCTTAATTTTATTGATAATCCTCATATCAGCCTTGCATTCCTTTGTAATTTTACCATTCGAACATCTATCATACATCATTTTTCCGCACGCTCATCTGATGAACGCATTCCAACTGTATTTATTCTACATTCATATCCTTCCTTTGCAAACTCAGCACGCTCGGCTACCGTTCTCTCCGGGACCTCTTCCGGGTTCGATTCCCAGGGGGGGGTCAAATAAATATTGAAAAAAGTGATTTTTCACTCTAATATTTGTTCTATATTACCCAAAGTTATTACCCGAGATAACACTGCTTCTATATGATGCAGTGCCCTATGCACCATCAGATGTGGATAAGGCCTAGAAGATTTTATGTCAGCGTGTCATAAGATTCATTAGTAATAAAATACAAAATACATGTTCAAGTATGAATGAATAACTTATGGGGAGATTATGTTTGAACTTGGTTTGAGACAATGCTACACACAAAGAGAGTGTGTATTAATATTTAAAAAATTAATTTCATAATTTTTGTATAGTTTAAGCATTTTGAAAATGTCTATTTTTTCGGCAAGTCTTGAAATTGCATATAATGCAGTGAACATGTTAAACGGATAAAGTACAATGTCGCGGTGTGGCGGTTTTTGTTTTCAGTGGAAAAGATCTTATTGCGGAGTAAAGATGGCTCCTACAACATTCCCCGGGACTTGAAACGAGATAATGAGAATATCGAAGAACAATTGGAAATATTAAGGAAAATGTTTTCCCAGTCACGAGTAACGTCTTCCAGGCCGCAAAGAGCTCAGCGAGATAGCTCTCCATCAGACTCCGAGAGCCAACAGTCCTCTGACGAGGAGCCTCCTCCGCCGACAGGCAAGCCGTGGCCCAGCCAACCGCGCCCCGGCCTGGCGGGGCTCATCCAACAGCTCCGGCCCAGCAAGGACTCCGAGTCTCGTGAGCGCAGTCTTCTCTTTCACCTTCCCGCGTCTACTCTTTCACTCCTGCCATTCTAGCGCTATCGTGTGCCCGTAACAGGTTGGGCACAACACAGACCATTGCCTCCGTCTCCTGCACTTGTATCCTATTGAATATGGTCCTAGACCCGAGGAACGGGAGACTGATCACCTTGAGTCTTAGACCCGAGGTGATCAGTCTTGAAGAAGCTATTTGACAATGTGAATGGATGCCTCCAAAGGTGTTATTAAGTTATAAAACCATTCAAACAGTCTTTATGATAAAGTATTTATTGTAACTGCAGACAGTTGGTAGAATTCCATTTTAAATTTTTGGGTATAGGATTTTATTAAAACATTATCAAACACTGAAAAGTGTTTTGTAATGTCTTAATAAGACGAAACAAATTATCATAGCAAATAAAAGTAGAATTCAATCCAATAACCTTATAAAATTGATGATAGATTCAATCGATATCTCAAAGACAAAGTCTGGGTATTTACAAAGCTTACGACCTTATCTGTGGCTGGTTTGAGCGATCATTTTACGGACTGTGTAACATGTTATTACTGCATCGCAATTACTTCAAATTGATTCTAAAAACCAACGTTTATGAATGTAGATGTGGATGCACTTATGGTGTTGTGTGTGGGCGTTATTTGGAGACCCCTTGAAATTATACACGGATTTGGAGATAAAAGTATGTTTTGCAAAATTATTCCACATTTATTAAGCAGAGGGTATTTATTTTGTATAATAAGGAAAAATTTATCATTAATTTTAAAACAGGAATCAAGATATGGTAGAATAAGGTTTTACTCGATCCGAGGGGTTGCCTTTTCAGATTTATATCATGTTGAATCCCAAATTCTCTATTGTTTTTCATATTTTAATATTTGTGATTTCAGAATTCAATAACAGCCAAAGTTCAGAAAAAAATATTTGCATGTACAATACAAGATGTTACCGGACCACTGTCCAACATTTGGAAGAATATTCACATCCTCATCGTAAGTTTGACATTATAGTAATTGTATCACAAGGTATATATATACCTATGTATATAGGTATCATCGGAAAATAGTAACCTCCTCTCCCTTCTATTACAAATGTATTCCACTATTAATTTTCACATCAGTACATAGCAGTATAATTTTGACAGTAGCTAACCTAAAAAAACAAGATTTTTCTGAGTCAGAAAGTAAAACCTTAGCGAGATCAGAGGCACAAAGCGCAGACAGCATAAAACACTCGAACCCTTTTAAACACAGCTTTTTTCCCCCTGCCGTTCATTTATGTAAAATTCAGTGACAGTATTCAAATTAAAGATTTCTTTTTTAGTGGAAAAGATACTTGCGAGGTATTCAGGAAGGGGATCATTCCCGATTCCGCCGGATTCGTCCAATCCGGACATCATAGAGAAACAACTGAAAGCCTTGTTGGATGTGCAACATGGAAGCCCGAGCACCAGTCACAAGCAGACCCCGGGCAGAAGTGGACTGAATTATCGACAGAGTTTCAAAAAGAAAATTCCCATCCTAAAAGGTTTAAATTCCACAATTCCCAAGTATGTAACTCGACCGAATGGGACACTCGGCCCATCCGGTGGCATGTCATAATGATGCATAGGCACTGCTTTAAGAGATCCAACCTATATTGATCTGCTGCAGTGCCCTATGCATCCTGTCCTTGGTTTGCACCATTAGGTGCGAATGAAGGTCAGGAGAAGAAGAAATACAAAATACCTTATACGGAGATAAGTTTGTAATGGCAGATTGTAAAATGCGGTTCTCTTCATATTTACATACAATGAATGAAACGTAAAAGTATGTATGATAAGAACAAATAAATTAAACATGTTGATGGCCGTGACTGACACCGAGGTATTCTTATTGGGCCGTGTCAGCCACCGGTGCCTGACACGGCCCAATTGGAATACCTCGGTGACACGGCATACCTAGCTTTAGAGTGTCCTACCTGTCCGCCTGTATTAAACTACTATGAAACTTGGCCGACATGGCCCTATTTTATATTATTACCATATGGCTGTAGGATATCTTCATGCTTCTAAAAGACTACTCATCAATGTTATAGGTAGGTTAGAATAAAACACATGCATGATGTTTATATTTAAACAGCTTTTATTGGCTTAAAATTTACACAATAGTGTTAGTAGTATACACTAATAAGTATGAAATAAACTGAAAAGGAAGTGTTGTGGTTGTGGTCCCATGGTTAGTGTCGCGGACTCTTGAGTCAGAGTTTCTCGGTTCGAACCCACTCTACCACAATTTTATACCTATTTCGAATGATGAGCCGCTTAGACTCACAGAAAAAGTAAATTGAAATATTTGTTTAATAATAAAAATGCAAATACTTCTCTTTTGAATCAAAATAAAAAACCTTCGTCAAAAATTAATATCAATGTATTTTATTGAAATATTAAGTGACAATGATTAAAGAAAACACTTCGTTTTTTACCACTTGAGTTTTATTATAGACTACATGTTTCAGAAGTTAAACTGCCATCATTCAGGTCTGTATAATAACTATTATACAGTAGTTATTATACAGACCTGATCCTAAGAAGGGTTTTTGTTCTCGCGGTGTCGGTTCTTGTTTCTGTGCCGTATGTCAAGATCGGTGTTACGCAGGTCTTATAGATTCTCACCTTACTCTCTGTGAGCATGTATTTATTTCTCCATACATGTTTTTAAGCATCCAGCTGCAGCAGAGGCCTTGTTTGCTCGCTCTCTTACTTCATTGCACAGGTTATTGCTGCTGGACACTTGGACACCCAAATATGTACTTGAATTGCATAACTTGCTCTATGATTTCATTATTGACTGCAAGTTTGCATCGTATTAGATGTCTCCAAGTGACCATGCTCTTTGTTTTGTTTATAGAGATTTTCATGTTAAATCTTTGAGATAAAAGGTGGAATCTATAAAGCTGCCTCTGGTGATCATTTTCAGAATTGGCAATTAGAACAGCGTAATCTGCATAGCAAATTATGTCAATGTGTTTTTTATTCAGGCTAAAAGCTTTAAATAACAGGGATTTTAGAGTTACCATTTTTTTCCAGTATACCCACGATAGATGTAATTTATTTATTTGTTTTTAGATAAAAAACGATTTTCTAAAATAGATTTGCCGCTGTGTGAGTATGGCCGCTTATGTATGCGGAGGAATCCGGAACATTTTAAGCAATATTACCACCGTCCCGGTATTAAACCAACCTTCCAGTGTCGTTTCGGTACTTCCTGGTTTTTATACCCCGTTAAACCAATCCCCACCTCCTCCACTCTGATAGAGATCAGTACTTATTTATTGCATTTTCATCTGCTTATCACAAAATATTCACTTCTCAAAACTAGTCATTTTTACACTTAAAAAAAGTGCTCTTACAAGTGGTTAAATTTTTGTATTTATTTTCATTTTTAATTATTTACTTTCCTACAACATTTTGAGTGAGACCAAATACTTGTCCACAGATATGGATTATCTCTAATTGCTGGAGTTATTTTTCATATTATTTTTGACATCTCAACATAGACGAAGAGGAATATGGAAGAATATGTTTCGAAATTGAACCATATATATTTAGAACTTCCAAGAATTTGAATAGTGTGGTTGTCAATCATGGGTAGAATTTTTTAATGTTACACGTGTGTAAATTGATCACTTAAACCAGCCTATGAAAATCGTAAGCCCCGTAAATGCTCAGACTTATTCTTTTTCATCTATGCTGAGATGTCGAAAAATGATGTGTATATTTTTCATTAAGAATTTTTGTTTTATTATCACAATAATTATTGATTTGTTTTTAGATAAAAATAAATCGTCTAATAAAATATATTTACCGCCGTGTGAGTATGGCCGCCAATGTACACGGAAGAACCCAGAACATTTCAAGGAATGTTACCATCCTCCCGGCATGAAACCAACCATCTCGTGTTCTGCCGACACTTCCTGCAAGAAGGCGAGCGCCGGCCATCTGTCTAAATATTCTCATCCGCACCGTAAGCAATCATTCTATTTCTCTAACTCCACTCCAGGGCGTCCATTATATACGGAACTCAATCATATGCTGAACATCACTCCACTCCACTCCACTCCAGGGCGTCCATTACATACGGAACTCAATCATATACTGAACATCACTCCACTCCACTCCAGGGCATAATAACATACAAATGGGAAGTCTGTAACATTACCTGACTTTACAGCATATACAGTAAGAGATGGTGATGGAAAAGTATGCTTATCAGAGATAGATGAATGATGATGGGATGTGATGTGGATGAAGAGACCGAAACAGTATAAAAATTAACAGATTTATTTGGAACTTCATGAATTTTCATTAATTTTTTAAACAAAAGATTTTCATTGTGAACTAATGAATTAGTCTGTTTTCCTTTTTCATGGGAACTTGGAATTAATTACTTGAAAATTCCAGACAACGAATGTTTCCAACTAAATTATCAACAAATATTCGGGGAGATAGGAGCGAGCAATGTTCACTCTGTAGTTGATAACAAATAGCTAATGTAAAATTGTAAGGAATGTGGGTATGTCGCTGCCGTAGTGGTAAGAACAACATCCTGCAATCGTTTCAATACCTACATAGTCCGGCAAGCGTCATTCTAGAAAAGTCTCTCCTTTTATCTGTTAACCGGGCGGTCCGCTGTCCAATTACGCAACTTGTAACGGGCGCGAATACTGATTCACTCCGTGTCTTAAATTCATGTGGAGACATGTATGGATGACTAATACCTTTGTTGTTGGAAAAATATACGTCCCGCCCGTTCCAACATATATTTCAAGGACGTATTCATATGTCCTACCGGTACCCGATATTGTTTACGTTTGACGTATTTATGCGTCCCGCCCGGTTAACAAGTTAAAGCAGTCTTTCACGTAGAGCTCCTAGTAAATTTAATATAGAATAAACCCGAAGCTCACTCAGAGGATGGGATTCTAAAACATTAAAATCCTCATCGTCATACTTAAATCTTGAAAAATATCATCGGTTCTATATCATCGCTTCTATAAGCAAAGCAAGAAAACTTGGCATGATCAAGTATTCCAAATGCTCCAAAGACTGGGAATAATCTCCTCATGGAGATGCAAGAATGAGGAAGAGGCAAAGATTGTTTGCAGAGACAGATGGGTGCAGTGATCTGTATAGTGTTCGAGTATCGAGTATCGGTATAGTGTTAGTAATCTGATGCGCTTCTTCCAGTGGAGGAGATTTTAATGGATTACAAAAAGACCGAAGTCTTGTCGATACCGTCTCATCTGAAGGATACCAAAACCGTGGAATGCCAACTAAATTTGATGATAGAAAATAAAATGTATCCGTTCGAGGACGATGCTGTGGCTGAAACTGACAGAAAAGTTGTGAATATGAATAAAAAATTCAAAAAGGAAAAAAATAGCGAAAAAGTAATGTTTGCTGTTTCCCCGTCATCTGGGAAAATGGAGGACAAACACCGCGCTGCCGCTCCCTACTACTTGTTCTACACGGCCATCGCCTCTGCTCCGCACACGCACACTCAATCCTTGTCCATCACATTCCAAGGTTTGTATATGTATATGTATGTATTGGTGTGTTTTTAATTAATCATTAATCGCCGTTCCCCATAGCTCTTTCAGTCTTGCTCATCATGTCTTTGCTTCTATTGTAGTTGTGATAATAGAAGGAAATAGTTGTTCAGCTTGTGCACTTTTGTGATCTCGTTCAGCTCCTGCTTCGATGCCATCTCTATCTCCTCAATCACCATCGTCCTTTCTCGGGGGCCTTTCCAGTTTCGGGAACAAGAAAAAAATCACACGGGGCCAGATCTAGGGAATACGGTGGCTGCGGCATTATAAATGTGTTGTTTTTTGTCACCAGCTACTGAGCTGTTTTGGGTTAAAATTGAGATATTTTGGTATGAATTTTGCGGCGACCCGTCTCATGCCCAACTCTTTGGTAAAAATGGAATGGCACCAGCCAATCGCAGGACCTAAGTCCTCGGCAACTTCTCTAACGGTGATTTGACGATTGGCCAACACACTGTGATACACTTCATCAATGTTTCGGTCTGAAGTTGACATGCTCGGGGGCGTCTGGCACGCTCTTTGTTCATCTTCTCACCTCTCTGAGAACATCTTGTAACACCGATAAACGTTGTTTCCATCCGAGGTAGCTTCATCATATGCTACAGTCAACATTCCTCTAGTCCAGGGTAATAATCTTAAATAATTATTTGTATTTAGCCAGCACGGTAGCCAAATGTGCTAACCATTGAACTAAGGTGCGGACAAGTTACTTCAAGGCGTCCGTAAACTCGGTACTGTAAAGGCAAAGGGGTATATATCTGTCTTAGACCAAATTTTACAGGAGAGCAAGAACAAACTTGTGAAATTAAATAACTCATTCGTTTTATGTATTTTAAAATGTACATATCTTAATAAAACTAAACAAGTATTGCAACTACAGCTAGATTCCTTCTGCCAGATTATGGAATACACTATTTTAGACATTTTGTGGAACAAACTTAAAAATTAAAAATTTGACAGATATACCCCTTTGCCTTTACACTACCGAACTGTATAATTATATAACTCGTTTATGCTAATTATTATTTCGATAATTAGAGACCAACTTTAAACTGGCATAATATGTAAAGAAATAATAATGTTAACACACGGATGACATTTAATGAATTAGTTTACAAAACAGTGAAACCTCTCATAACGAGCATAATTCGTTCCGAAATCTTCCTCGTAATCTTCTCTTAAGAAACACTCATTATGCAAAACATTTTTTTATTTTGACTGGGCAGAAGTCCCGGTTCACAAGTTAATATCGTGAAAAAGTGACTTGCCCTTTCTCTGTAACTCGTTATGCGAAATGTTGCTTGTTAAGGGAGCAAATTTTGCACATTTTTTTTGCGTGTTATGCGAATTACTCGTTATGAGAGGTTCCACCGTATTTTGTTGTGTTTGAAAATCATCCTTAAGCGTATTTTGGGAATTCACCTAAACGAGAACTTAATTAAATAATACAATCTTACTCATGTTTTGGGAATTCACCTAAATAAGAACTTAATTAAATAAAACATCCTTAAAATCGTGTTTTGGGAATTCACCTAAACGAGGACTTTATTAAATAAATACTTTATCCTGTGTTGGGAATTCACCTAAATGAGAACATTAAATATTTGACATCATTTTCAGATTTACTGGATTCTAGTTTTGGAAAACTCAAAAGATCCCTGCAAATCAACAACACCATAGATATTGACTGGCTGTTGGCTCAATACAACAAGGCGGGATACAAGTAATAATTATTCATATATTATTTACGACCATGTGTACCTAATTTATAATGTCCCTGAAGCAGAATACTGACATCAAGCCCTAGGCCAAAATATCAGTATCAATGACCCGTAGTCCTAAATTCACAATTTGTAAAAATTCTGACTCGTCAAAGTCCCACCCCATCAAAATTCTATCATATCTATGGACACAGAATATCCACATATGGAAATATCCTATCCAAATCTCAACTTGCCAAAATTCTGACATATCCGAATAGTCAAATATTCTAATCCCAACCTGTCAAAATTCTGACACATCAAAGTCCCACGCCAGCAAAATTCTATCATATCTATCATATCATAGATAGATGATGTGTCCATACGCAGAATATCTGAATAATTAAATATTTGATCCAAATTTGTCAAAATCATGACAACTATTAGAATCGTTACCACAACAATTACCCAGGTATAATTTCAGATATATCAGTTTATCACAAACTAACCTTCTAAACACGAGATAAATGATAAAATCCGATTTGAAATGAAAATTTAACTCATTTTAAAAATTAAGTTTTACTAGAAAATGGTTTTTACAAATTAAAACCGAAATAATGTCTCAGAATAGTAGGATAACATAATTTCTAGCACTAGAAGCGAAGACATTGTTGCGCTATATAAAAAGAGTACATTAAAAATTTGGTAACCACCACTGTTTCTTAAAATCTATTGTGACACGTGTTTGGATCCAACCTGCATCATTTACAAACACCGTATCATTTTCATAAAAAATGATCACAGTAGATTTTAAGAAATTGTGGTAGTTTCCCAATTATCGATCAATTAACGAAATTTACCCATTGCCACACAAAGCCAGCAATTCGCCAGCCAAGGTCAATTTGTCACTGACTCACAAAGCCGGCGATTCGCCGGTTTGCCTCTGAAGTGATTTTTTAAATATTAAAACCGAATGACAATAACTGTATTCATAAATAAGTTTATTCTGGATACTGATTTCATTATAAAATGTAATAATCACAATTGATTTCATATTTTTATTACAATATTTTAACATCCAATACCTCCAAAATGACCGAACGCACTCGTAAACAAACTCGTTGCGCTTGTAATATTTCATCAAATGAGGATGAAATAATATAGAGTGGCTCGATGGTTTGGGGACCACATGAGCTTAAGTACTCTCTTATGGTAGAGAAAGTCCAAACGAAGTTTCTGAGGTATCTCTACATGAGACAGTACGCCTATTATCCTTGGCTCTACCCAACCGAGTTTCTCCAGGGTATGCTTGGCTACAATCGTTAAGAGACTAGAAGGAATGTGTATTTGATTACGCATTTTTATCCATTGTTGCGCGGTATGATCGATAATCCTGAAATTATCCGGAGCATTGGTCTGTATGTTCCCGATAAGTTACCTAAAACAGAGTCGGCATAGATTGTTTCACATTCCTGTATACAGGACCAACCTGCCAATGGTTATGCCTGCAGGAAGAGCTACCGCTATGTTAAACATTGTCACATTGGATATTGATCTGTTCCATGTGTCCGAAGGAGTTTTCCCAAGCAGGATTCTTCTACACCTTTCAGTCTTCTTGCTTACTTTTAATATATACGCCTTGAATATTGTTTGTTATGTATATATAGATTTTTTTTTGTTGTTGAATAAAATTGAATTGAATTAAAATTGAATAAATAAATTCCGCCAAATCCAGTCAAACAATACCCATCGAGATTATGCAATATGTGTTCCTTGAAGAAAAAGAGGAGTGAATTCTCAATGGGAAAGTGAGAAATTTTTGGTGGCAATGAGCCGCCATAATGATCTAGCTTAAAAAAAATTGCTTTTATGTTTTACTATTTTTATTTTGTGTGTAATTGAGTATTAACTCTAGATAACTAAACTATATTTGTAGATACTTTGTAACTAAATATTCGTCAGGCGGACTACGCAATTAAAAATTTGAAAATTATCGAAAGTATTTATTCAAAATAGTAACTGGTTACATGAATCACTTAAGTTTGGTTTACTAGAAATGAATGTAAGAGACATTTAACAGTAAATCAGTATTCCGTAAACAAAGCCTGGCGGGTGCGGGGTGCAGAGAAGTAAGTGCACTCGACTTGCACCCAGAAGGGCGTCATCGCGTGGACGAATGTTTAATTATCTAGGGGTAATCTTGATACAAATTGTAAAAATTTGTCAAAATTAAATAGTGTGTTGTATGAACAAATTATTTCATCGTCATTAGTGGTGCAATGGGTTCAAAATGTGACTCTAAACCTTGTTTCCGTAACCAATTTATATTGACACTCTGCGCAAGAAAATGATTCGTCAACGGAATGAGTAAACATGTCAGTATGTTAGTATAGGACAGATTTTAGCCTTCCGGGTTCGAAACCAGGGTGGGTGTCTCTTCATCGGGATAGTCGCTACTGCGGAGTGGCGGCACCATAGCATGATCCACACACTCACACCTACGTATGGTGCATGTTGTTCTTGTGTGAGTGTGTGAACGTGTAGTGTTATATTGACATTAACCAAGTTATTAGATTAATGTTTTGTCCTGCATTTCATATAATAAAACAACAGTTATATAGTTTTTTCCACTTGACAAATGTGCAGTAGAAGGAGTTGTCAACCGACAGTTCCAGAATTTACATAAGTTATCAATTTCTATACTAAAATAATACAAAATCTCTCTTACCATAACATAAATGTAAATATTATTATGATACACTACTTAAATTCACTCAATTAAACTCATTAGTCAGAAAAATGAAATAAAATCGGGATTGAACTTTATTTCTTACTTCATTAAAAATTCTAATGAAGTAAGAAATAAGAAAGAAAGAAAGAATAAGAAGTAAGAAAGTAAAAAATTCTAATGAACTAGATAAATGTCTAGTCTCCTACCAGTCTGATGATATCGGTTACGACGAAACGCAGTCACTGGTCAAATGAAATAACAGTGGAAAAAATGAAATAGTTGTTGTTTTATTATATTTTGGATGGAGGATGGAGGATGGAGGATGGAGAGGAAGCGCACTCACTCACCCAATATCTATTTGTAGAAACACTCCATTAGTCATTCTCTACGGAGACGGTTCTCCGACCTTGGAGGGAATCGATGAAACCCACCAGCACATCGAAGCTGAGAAGGTCCAGATGAAAAGTGACTTTGGGCTTCATAACACGTAAGTTGATATTCAAACCATATCCGCTCCCCATATGAAGTCCACTAACTGCCTCCGAGCTTTTCTGTCGACCGCCAGCTTCCTTGCGTCCTCCCGAGTGAGCAGTGATCGTCCTGGGCGGCGCAAACCTGATGTCTTGTAAAAGAGGCAAGCTTGATGGCGGCTCTCGGGAGGCATGCGGAGGACATGGCCTTAGCCAACTGAATCGCCTTTTGTTGACGACGGCTGTGACCGAGATTTGCTATTATGTCCTACGCCTCATCTCTTCATTCCTTACAAAGTCAAACTACGACCCGCCTAAAATATCCGCAGACACCTATTCTCAAAGCTAAGTACACGACTGCTCTGGGCCATTCTACAGTTGATGTTGACATTGTTTTTTAAACTGGTAACATTGTTTTTGCCGACTGTAAATTTGGCAGTTGATTTGTAGTCAGTACATTTTGCCATTTCACCATGAATAGACTGAATGACCATTATGCGCGCCACAGGTTCGGTGAATGGGCCAAAAACAATATTCAGCTTGATCCTCTTTTTCAATGCAAAATTTTGTTCACCGATGA